>NC_086106.1:88553879-88711379 GCF_963921235.1 Mobula hypostoma
TAACTGGTCCTAGCTAAAGAATTTAACTAATAGATATTGGTGCAAGCTGAGCATTGCATTTATTGCAGTCAGTGGACAGTCACAACACTGGTGTGACTGCCTGCACTACAGTAAACTGGGGTGAACCTCAGCATATTGCTTATCGACTCTAACCTCGCTGGTCTTAATGTAATAAAAAGCGCAATCAATGAGGCAGCTTTAAGGAAAATCTTGATCAGGAGGGGGGTTAGGAATCAAAGAGAGCTATTAATAGATAAAAATATTTAAACGTGTGTTTCAGAGCATATCTCTTAGCCACTAATAATAGAGTAGAGAATCTACATGGTGGATGGGTGACACACAGTAGTTCCCAAAATAGCAAGGAGAGTGGCCATGAAGTAATTTTAACACAAATGTGATGATTTGCTGTTTGATATGTTGGGGTTCCAGTGCTCAGGTAGGTAAGAACATAATAAAGAAAGAAATAGGTTCAGGAAGAGTCCTTTCAGCACCTTGAACCAGTTTAGTCCTTACTTGCTGCATTGGCTGGAAGCCATTCACACCTTGTTCCTGTAAATTGCCTGCATTCTCTGTGTCTGAGCTGTTGCCATAAGAAAAGGATAAACTGACATGGTTGATCTTCGATCTCAACATAATTTTCTGTCCCTATCCCTACATCCTTTGATTCCTCTGCTATTCAGAAATCCATTGACCTCTGTACTGAATTGTGTTCCTCCAAGGTAGGAGATTCTCAGGGTGAAAAAACATTCTCCTCATCTCAGTGCAACATAGTCTACCTTTTACTTTGCTACTACAACCTCCATTTCTAAGCTCCTTATCCAAGAGATACTTTCTCCTTGACTCTGCAAGGATCTCTGAGTATTGTGCAAGTTTCAAGATGTCTCCTCATTTTCTTTTAAATTCTAGAGAATAGAGGACTGGCATACTCAGACTCTCTACGCGTGACAGAGTTGTTATCCCAGAACCAGTCTGTTCATTCTTGCTGCACTTTATCTTTAACAAGTATATCTTTTTGCACTTACAGGGATCAAAACTGCAAACAATACTCCATGTGTGCTCTCATAAAACCCCTATAGAATTATAGCAAATATCTTTATTCGTGTACTCAAATCTTCTCCTATTTGTCTGTTCCGCATGCACATTTGTTTTCAATGACTTATCTGCAAGGACACACTGGTCTCTTTCAATATCAACAATTCATAATATTTCAGTTTCTAAAAAGACACAGTTTTTTTTTTATAAAAATGGATGTGTCATATTTACCCACTCGCTGTCTTCCAAGCTGTTGCCCAGTCACTTTGCATGCCTACATCACCTTGGAACCTCTGTACACCTTCATTATGACTGACAATCCCAGCATTTTGTTTTGTCATCAGCAAACTTGAAAATGCTACTTTTAATCCCGTCAGCTAAATTGTTGATATAGTTTGTGAATAATTGAGCCCAAGCAGATGGGATGATAAGCAAAACTTACTGGAGTTGATATATGGATAGTGGATCAAGTGGGCAGAAGTACATATGCAAGCTACATTTCAACCAAAAGGTTAATACAATAGTGGAAAATAGTATTTGTCGCCTGTTATTAACAAGTGTTTCACATTTGCTGTCAGACTGTCAGTGTGTGAAGAGATCTGCAAAGCCAAAAGTGAATTTAAAACTCCTGTTTGAGGACTTGATAACACCATGGAACCCTGTGAAAGCTGTGACACAGAGGGAACAGAAATAAAAGACTGCCTGAATTCTAGTTAAAGCAGATTACATATCATACCTGTGAAAGAAGGACAAGGCCAGCACAGTCAGAGATATTGTCAAAAAAGAATCAATGTTGATTTGCTATGGTGGAAAGATGTGGCCTCATCCTCCTTATAACCTTGAATTCCCAATATCACCTGGCCCTGCTCTTCTCACTCTTTCTCACACAATCTCATTTAACGTCAACTTTACTCTCCAAACCCAACATTTGAAGTCACCTACTAATATATACATCTCTTTGCCATCTACACAGCTCCCAATCTCAGACCTCCTCACTCAACCTTCTTCTTGATACCAGTTTACAAGCATCAGTAGACTAAAGCTGATTACCAGTGGAGTGCTCCCAAATATAAACAGACTTGCCAAATATGAGGAATGAAGGAATATTTATCAATAAGTAAATAAATATATTTATTTCCCATGTGTGTCAAGCCTTGTTCAGAGTAGAAAACGTGTTGTTAGTAAAATGGAAACAGACAATGCTGAAATCAGTCAGCAGCACAAGCACCATACATGGAAAGAGTTAATGTTTCGGGTTGAAAAGACTGATGTGAATAGTGATGGGAATGCAAAGTGGCTTCAGGGAATATAGACAAGCCTGGTGAATGGCAACAACATGGCAGATGAAGAATCAAAGAATGTGAGTTATTTCAGATTTCCAGAATCTGCGATTATTTTGATTTTCATTTATTGTTGGTTTAAAATTTCACTTAATTGAATGTGCATTCAGCCATTGGCAGTTAAGATCAACAAAGAAGGCAGAAACATGAAAAAATCTGCAGGTGCTGGAAATCAAAGAATTACACGCAAAATGCTGGAGGAACTCAGCAGGCCAGGCAGCATCTGTGGAGAAGAGTAAACAGTCGATGTTTCAGGCCGAGACCCTTCATCAGGCCTGCTAAGTTCCTCCAGAATTTTGTGTGCATTACATAGAGAAGCCAGAAATGAAGATCTGAAACCATTCAAGAAGGTTGACATCAGAGGCAGAGTGACTGAGGAAGATTGATACCAGGAGTAGAGTCAAGTGAGTGGGAGATCTGCTAAAACCTTTCTTGGCTCTCATTTGACCATCTTTTCTTCGTTTCTGTTATATTTTGTAACTCCAAAACTAATCAAAAGAAAAACATGAAAGATCGGGATAAACGTGTCTTCTTTGTTTTTACCTTAGTGAGGCACTCACATATAACGGGGTGGCATTATGACGAATGCCATTTTAGGTACTTCTTATGTATAGCCCATAATGAATTATATAAACAAAAAAGAATGCATAATCAAACAACAGACAGGATCTCCTGGTTGCCACCCACTTCAACTCTGCTACACATTCCCATTCAGATATGTCCATACATGGCCTCCTCTACTGCCATGATGAGGCTAAACTCAGGTTGGAGGAGCAACACCTCATATACCATCTAGGTAGTCTTCAGCCCCTTGGTATGAACATAGAATTCTCCAACTTCCAGTAATTCCCTCCCCCTCCCTTCCCCTATCCCTATTTCACTCTGCCCCCTCCCCCAGCTGCCTATCACCTCCCTCATGGTTCCGCCTCCTTCTACTACCCATTGTGTTTTCCCCTATTCCTTCTTCATCTTTCCAGCCTATCCCCTCCCCCACCCCTTTATCTTTCCCTTTACTGGTTTTTCACCTGGAACCTCCCAGCCTTCTCCTTCCCACCCTCCCCCACCTTCTTTATAGGGCCTCTGCCCTTTCCCTCTACAGTCCTGATGAAGGGTTCCAACCCGAAACGTTGACTGATCATTTCCATGGATGCTGCCCGACCTACTGAGCTCCTCTAGCGTGTTGTGACTGTTGCATAATCAAACAATATGTTTACAATATTACTCAAATATTACTAAAATATTAAATACACAATTCTTCTCCCTGCTTAGCTATAAACTCCAACTCAATATAGAATGCACCTCAACTTATATAGATATTCATACCTCTCCTTCACATGTCCTACCAGTCTGTTATCACCAGTACAATCTGCTAAGCGGTGGTGTGCTGGGGCAATAGCATCAACACGGGTGAGGCCAAAAGGCTCAATAAACTGATTAGAAAGGCTGGCTCTGTTTTAGGAGTCAAACTGGACACACTGGAGGCTGTGGTAGAAGAAAGGATCCTACAGAAAATCCTGGCAATTCTGGACAATATTTCTCACCCTCTGCATGCCACCTTGGCTGAACAGAGGAGCACTTTTAGTAATAAACTGAGACAACTGAGCTGTTCCAAAGAGCACTATATGAGGTTATTCTTACCCGCAGCCATTATGCTGTATAATGAGTCAAATTATAGTCAGGGAAGTGATGACCCCCTCCTGTTAGATTGTTTGTGGAAACTTATTGTTGTTTATTCTTTCTACTTTTCTTCTAATATCTATACTTGTGCACATGCAATGCAACTGTGACACTGTAATTTCCTTTGGAATCAATAAAGTAGCTGTCTATATATACAGTATATATAGTATAATAAAACTACTATATAGACATCCACAGCATAGTAAATTTTAAATCGTCAAATTGAAGTTCAAGGTCAAGTTTAATTGTCATTCAAACATACTTCAATATCAATTGATAAAGCCAGGTGAAACAGCATTACTTAGGGGCCAAGATGCAAAACGCAGTACCAACAGTCATACAGAGCTCAAGGCACATATAGCACATATAAGACAGCAAGCATGTAAGATATCAGTAAAATACAGTCACACAAAATAAGTCCAGTCCCAGACCCAAGTCCCTGACTGTTGTAGCGAGCGAACACTGGGGGGCATCACCAACTCCAGCTTGGACTCTGTGCCACACCACCACCAGCACTCCAGTGGAACGCAACAACTCCAGTCTGCTTGGCAGGTGAGACTCGTGGCTGTGAAACAATCTCAGGTTCTGGGGCCTGCTCTCTGGTGGTTGCAGGAGTTGACTCTGAGACTGCAGGAAGTGGTTCTGACACCTCTGGACACCTTTCTTCTCTAACAATTAACTCTGCTCTCCTCAACCGATTCATGTGTCATCTCCAGATAACGCCAGATGCAATCTCCACTGTGTAGAAAGTGGTCAAGTTCTGTCCTTAATCTTTCCAAGTACCCATTTTTGATCACCTCTGAAGTCTGTTTCCACGACTGCATGTTCAGGAGTGAAACATCAACCCACCCCAACTTATCTGAAGAACCCTCAATTTGTCTCAGCTGCTTGTCTTGCATACTCCCCGAGGTTGGGTCTGAGAAGATTCAATCATGAATGCAACGACAACCCAGGATCATCATAGCCAGTGAGTTGTTGGTTGTGGAGTGTCAGTCAGTCAGTCAGTGGGTACTGTCCCGAATCCAGGGTTGGCGGCTATGCACTTCCATCTTCTTCGATCTTGCGCTCTTTTTCTGGCCTCAGTGTAACTCAACCCAGTCCATTGCCTCACATTATCGTACCAAGTGGTTCGCAGCCTTCCTCTTTCCCTCTTTCCTTCTATCATCCCTTCCAATAACAATTTCTGCAGTCCACCACCTCTTAACAAGTGCCTGGCATATTCCGGCTTCCTTTTCTGCACGTTCTTCAGCAACTCCTTCTCTCTCCTCGCTCTCTTCAACACTTCCATATTACTGACCTTCATCACCCATCTAATTTTCTGCATTCTCCCTAAACACCACATTTCAAATGCCTCCAGTCGTCA
Organism: Mobula hypostoma; assembly: GCF_963921235.1. NCBI lineage: Eukaryota > Metazoa > Chordata > Chondrichthyes > Myliobatiformes > Myliobatidae > Mobula > Mobula hypostoma. The sequence goes on from NC_086106.1 coordinate 88,559,292, forward strand.
TTGCACTTCCTTGCATAAAGTCCACAATTCGACTCCATACAACAGACTGCTCCAGACATAGCATTTCCAAATTCTACAACGCAGCCCAAAGTCCAACCTCTTGCCATGCAGCACATCACTCAGGCTCCAGAACGTTGATCTTGCAATCTCAATTCTTCATCTAATTTCTGTATCACATTTCCCATCCTCTGTGATCATCTGTCCCAAGTACACAAACTCCTTGACTTGCTCTATGCCTACGCCGTTAATTTTGATACTGATTTTGGGGACTTCTTTAATCCGTGATACAACCATCATCTTCGTCTTTGCAGCATTTACTTTCATTCCAAATCATTCTCCTTCAGCATTTATATTATCTACTATTCTGAGTAACTCATCCTCAGTCTCGGCTACAACACAAAATCATCTGCATACCTCAAGTTGTTCACCGTCACTCCACCAATTTGGACACCAGCTCCATCGTTCAACACCCTGAAGATTACCTCTGAGTAAATGTTAAATAATAAAGGGGAGATAATGTGGAGTGTGCTGTGTTACAATATGCACAGAGGAAATTGATGAGCTTCTGATTCAGTGCCAGTGTAGTGTGTTCTGCTGGCATTGCTTGCAGTGTGTTTTTGGACTTTGGACAAAACTTTCTGCCAAGTTATTTGTAGCTGGTTGGTATGGTGCAGATGTAACATATTTTATCCCCTTCATTTTCAGAAATGACTGAAACTGAACCACTACAAACTGTGGTCCTTTGTTACTGACTAAGGGATCTGGAGAAGAGGCTTCTCAATACATAAACAGTATGTGAAGCTGTAGTTTAGTCTATTGGGAAAACTTCTGGCCACTTTGTACCTGCATCCACTACTACCAAGAAATTTGTGCCCATGAATGGTATGGCAAAATCTATACAAATGCTCTGCCAGGGCAATGGAGGCCATTCCCAGGGATGAAGAGGCACTGACTGCTCTTGGCATCTTCTGAATGTGTTGGCACCCCCAACAGTGCATGGCTAGCTGCTTGATCTGCCAATCTATCCCAGACCACCAGACAAAGCTTTAAGCCAACACTTTCATTTTGATCATGCCTAGATGACCGGCATGTAGCTCCTCCAACACTTTAGCTCTCAGCTTGGATAGTACATCTATCAATCCCCACATAAGACAACCTCCATTAAGGGCAAGTTCATTCCATTGCCGGTAAAATGGGGAAAGTGGAATTTCTGCTGCACATTCCAGCCATTTTAGGTTGTCATATAGGCCTAAGACAGTGTGGGGTCTTTTCTGGTTTACCTTTGGTTAACTTCTGCCATTCTAGGGAGAATTTTGATTTGCATTAGGGAGAATACGTTAAGAGGAGTGTCCTCTTTTGTAAATTTTTCCTTTTCTGCGGATAAATGGAACAATCCATCAGCATTTTCATGATTAATTGTCCTCTTAAATTTAAGCTTGAGATTGTGTCCTCCGAGAAATATCCCTGCACTCGTGTTGCTGCTGTTAGTGGAACACCCTTATGTGGATTGAAAATGGGCACCAGTGGTTGATGGTCAGCACTCCCTTACAAGTACTGGTTGAAATATTTTGCACCCCATACTAGACTCAAGTTCTCTCTGTCAATCTGTGCATAATTTTCGTGATGCAAAGGCTTTAGGGGATTCACTTCCATCACTCATAACATGTGACATGACTGTATCTATACCATAAGGTAAGATAGATACCACAGTCAAAGTTCACAGGACAATGTGGATCATAATATGTGCGTGCACTGTCTGACGTCACCATTTCCTTTACCTTTCTCAAAGCCACCTCACACTGCCTTGTTTATTGCCATTTCTTCCCGATCTTTACTAATGAGTTCAAGTGGTGGGGCACAGTTGCCAGGTTTGTCAGGCACCTGTTATAGTAATTGACAGATCCTCAACAGGACTGCAAATGTGACCCATTTTTCACGTTAGGATATTCGACACTGCTTGATTTTTTCTCAGCACATTTGTGTAATTCTTGCGCAATAATAGTGAGATTACAGTAAGTGATGCTTGATTTAAAGAATTCACACTTGCTTCATCCTGCTCTGAGCCCATAATCTCTTAATCTTTTTAACAATGTCATTAGGTTTTGAAGATGTTCCTCGTCATCCTCACCAGTAACAATGACGTCCTCCAGGTAACACTGAGTGCCTGGGCAGCCTTGTACCACATGGTCTATAACTTTCTGCCAGAGTACAGGTGCAGATGCAACTCCAAATATAAGCGTATTTTCACAGTAAAATCCCTGTGAGTGTTTATGGTGAGAAATATTTTGGACCCTTCTTCCATCTCCAAGTGTAGGTAGGCCTCAAAGATATCCGCTATCCTGGAAAGAGGAGATTGATCCACTTTCAGTACTAGGTTGATGGTGACCTGAAAATCACCACAAATTCTGACAGACACATCCTTCTTGACTACTGGGACCAATGGCACTGCCCAGGGGCTCCACTCAAATTTGGAAAGAATTCCTCCAGCCTCCGTGCAGTCTAGCTGGCGGGCTGCATTATCACAGATGACATGAGGAACCAGACAGGCTAAGTAAAACTCGGGTGTGGCATTTTCATTTAACACTATTTTACCCTTGATATGTTTGAGTTTTCCACTGTCATCCTTGAACACTGCTGTGGTATCATCCCATACCTTTCTTAATTTGCTTTCAGTTGACTCTATTGCAGGGGATATGGCATGCAAATGGTGGATGGATCTCCAATCACGTTGTTGTTGACTCAGCAAACCATGGCCCCACAATATTGACCCTCCTGTTTTTAACCACCTGCAATCCCAATGTGGCTTGCTTGTTGTTGTATTTCACTGTTACAAAGGTCATTCCCACACCAGTTATCTTTTCTCCAGAATAAGTTCTTAGTTGGATATCTGCAGGCTTCAGTTTGGTACCTTAAAAATCCCATTCAAACTCACTTTGTGGAATGACTGAAACAGCTGAGCCAGTGTCCAATTCCATTTTAATTAATTTGACGTTCACTTCTGGCATAAGCCATTTTGCTTGTCTCTTGTTATTTTTCACATTGTAAATCGCAAGGCTACAAAGTCCGGTGTCACTCTCATCATTATCAGATTTTTTATTAACAGCATGCAAATTAGTGTTCCTTTTGAAACTGCAACTTGACTTTTTATCTTTTTCTCTTCCCTGTGCAGTTGATTTATTTTTGTCTGCCAGACATGCTCTTAGTATGAGTCCTATTTTGTTTTATATTCTGCAAGTTTCACTTTTAAACTTGCATTGTATGTGAGCCCTCCCACAATGATAACACAATTTGTTCAGCAAGGCAGGTTTCTGCTTAGACATTGCAACTTTGTTCACGCTCACGTTCATTCCAGACCGCAACTCTGGCTGCCATTTATATTGAGACAGTGATTTCAACTGCTCTTTTAAATATGAGTTGTGCTTCAACTAGTAGATGATTTTGAATAACTACTTCTAATATTCCAGAAACTAAATGATCTCTCAGTGCCTCATTAAGCCCATCACTGAACTGGCAATGCTCAGACAACTTCTTCAATTCACACACCTAAGCTGAAATGGACTCCCCTTTCTTTCGATTCCACTTATGAGATCTAAAACATTCTGCCATCAACAATGGTATTGGTTCTAAATGTCCCTGCATTACTTTCACAATATCAGCAAAGCTCATTTCTGCTGCTATGGTTGGAGCAGTCAAACTTCTAAGCCAGCTGTATGCTATTCCACCAATTGCACTCTGCAAAAATGGCACTTGTTTCTCATCGAATATTCCATTTGCTTTAAAATACTGCTCAATTTGTTCAGTATACAACACCCAGTTGTCTTTTGTGCAATTGATCGTGTCTATCTTTACAGTATAGCCAACCATTTCTGTTTTTTTCTGTATAATTTATTATTATCACCAGGTACTCATTGTTTAGATGTATACAAAATTCTGAGGGGTATAGATAGGGTAAACACAGACCAGCTTTTTCACTGAGCTTAAGTGGAACAATAACCAGAAGTCATGGGTTAAGGGTGAAAGGTGAGTAGTTTATGGGACCTTGAGGGGAAACTTCTTCACTCAGAGGGCTGTGGGAGTGTGAAATGAGCTGCCAGCACAAGTGGTGCATGCAAGCTTGATTTCAACATTTAAGAGAAGTCTGGATAGGTTTGTGTATAATTGGGATCAAAACAAAGAAAATCTGCAGATGCTGGAAATCCAAGCAACAGAAACAAAATGCTGGAGGAACTCAGCAGGCCAGGCAGCATCTATAGGCAAGAGTACAGTTGACGTTTCAGGTCAAGGCCCTTCACCAGGACACCTGCTGCTGACCTCAATGGTTCTAATGATCTATAGAACTTGCCGTCTACAATGCTGGCAGGCACAAACATCTCCAGACCATATTCCCTGCCGCCGACCCCAATGGCTCCTCGGGATAATTGGAGCTGTTGGGGGTCAGTGGCCGGGACCGCAGACTGGAGATGTCCATGCCTGCCAGGGTTAGAGACAGCAGGTTTTACAGACCGCTAGAATCATTGAGGTCGGCAGCAGGGACTACGGTCTGGACTCTTCCTGATGAGGGGTCTCAGCCTGAAATGTCGACTGTACTCCTCTCTATAGATGCTGCCTGGCCTGCAGAGTTCCTGCAGCATTCTGAGTGTGTTTCTTGGATAGTAGGGACAGGGAGGGCTATGGTTCCAGTGCAGGTCAATGGTAGTAGGCAGTTTAAATGGTTTCATCATGGACTACATGCACTGAAGAGCCTGTTTCTGTGCTATACTTCTCTATGACTCTCTAATAGTAATTGTAACTGTTCATGAACTTGTGAACTTTGTACATTTTCTGCTTTTATTTTTAACTCTCCCCTTTCCAAAGAAAAAATCACGCTGCGCTTTTTTTACTCAAACGTCTCTTTCTCCCCATCCAGACAAAAAGAATGTGCTGTGCTTTTTTTTGAACTGAAATGTCTCACTGCACTTCAACAAGTAGGTAATCATCTCGGGTTCAATTAAAACTTACTTGTTGCCACTGTTATGTTTTGTAACTCCAAAACTAATCAAAAGGAAAGCATGGGAGACCAGGATAAACGTGTGTACTTGTGTTTTACTTTAGTGGGGTACGCAGATATGATGTGGCACCGTAATAACATACGTATGTCATTCATGTACTTCTTACATGAAACCCATAATGAGTTATATAACAAACAAAGAATGCTTAATCAAACAATAAATTTACAATATGACTCAAATATTACTGAAGTATTAAATATACAACAGTTTCACTATTAATTGCATGAGCTTTGTCAATTGTATTTCAATTTTTTGGCTAGAAACTTGAATACAACATTAAAAGCGAATCATGATTTCCATTTTCCTGCTGTTTTTGCACTGGATATCATAAATTCAATAGCACTAAAATGACTTGAGGCTGTCATTTTTGATCACCAGATATTCCAATATTGGAGTAATCATATAAGAATACTTTTAATTGGAAAATAAGAAAAATAACTGGAAGTCCTGATGAATAAAATCTATTTCATTGACTGTACTCTTAAGAAAGCATGAAATCTTGTACATGCATACAGACTTGATCTATGTATTCCCTTTATTGTGGCTTCTGAACGAAATGCAAGAAAGCTCTAATGACTCCGTATCTTTGGTGAAGAGTGCTCAGAATTTTAAGGTCACCATTGCTATGATCAAGACTTTTATACTGCAGATGAATTTTAAAACAAAAGCATGGATTCAGACAAAAGCATCAAGTTTACAAAATCAAAATGTAACCCATTGAATAGTGACAAGCTTTTGTTATGCAAGAGTAGATGACCTAGTACTCAGTACTGCCACATATTTGATAAAAGAGGCAGTGTTTTGACTGATGTTTGATGTCTGTGAGTGACCTTCAGAAATGAAAGAGTTGGAGACATTGATGGGAAGCAGTGTGTATTTCTAAACCTATCTGTGGAACATTCATCAATAATTAATGGAATGAGCAGTGCTGCAGCTATGTTGCTGGAACTGTAATCCAGAAGAATGCACTAATGCTCTCTTCCAATAACAAACTTGAATGACCACAATTCTGAGTTCAGTAAAAGACCAATTTGCTCAGCTATGGTCTTTGGAGATGAAAACCTGTTGCAATTTTTTGATTATGTGATTCATGTCACAAACTGATGTGGATCATGCTTAAGAATCCTCTGAAGTAGTCTTACAAGTGGTTTGGATGGTGAAGGTTTGTGGCAAGATGCCAAAGAATTACAGCAGTTCCAGATGGAGACCCATCACTGTCTCCTCAAAGTCCACTCTGAATGGGCAATAATGCCCACATTCCAGAACTCTCAGAAACGCCCAAGCATGTTTTTTTGTTTAAGAAAGAGAATACTGGATTTTAATTTTTAATTACATATGACAAAATTGAAATTAACTAGGCTTTATTGCTCAAGTACTTGGGTATTCTTTCAATTCCTACTTCCCAGATTGGTATTTGGCTCTACCATTAGTCTGTCAGCTACAATAATGAGCCCTTCTCTTGGAGTAAAAATAGAAAAGGAAAAATAAAATAGACTGAAAAGGCTGAAGAGGAGAAAGAGAACATTTACACTGCATCATAAAGCTTTCCCAGATATTCTTTTGTTCATCATCCAAGATTTTATCTTTAGTGGGGAAAAAACTATAGTATTCCTTTAAGTAATATTAACTTAACCAAGCTTAATACTTAGTAACTATACAGAAAAGAAGGCCGTTCAGCCCTTTGGGTCAATGCCAGCTCCCAGTAGATTAATCCCATCAGTCCCATCTCCACTCTCCTGTAGCTCTAGGAATTTACTCTCTCTCACATGCCCATCAATTTTATTTTAGATACCTTTTGCCACTTACCTACACTAAGAAGTAACTTACATTAGTTAATGACCCTCCCAGCACATCTCTGGATCGGGAAGAAAACTGGAGAACCCATCAGAACCCAGAGTCACAAGGAGAACATGCAAGTTTCATACAGACAACATGAATGAAAGCAGGTCCATAGAGTTCAGCTCTTCCATACCAGATCACAAAAGGTATAAGCAAATTGTTACTCTTGTTGTCTATTTTCTGACTATTTTTCTCCGCCTTTCAAGCTCAATTTAGTTTCTGCCATCATTTTGCTATTCTGCTTTTCTCCTTCTGAGCCTCAGCTTCCCATCTGCCTGCCAAGCCAGTTTAAATCATTCCCAACAATGTGGCGGATCAGCTTTGGAAGATTAGCTTTACTTGTCACATGTACAGTGAAATGCATTCTTTGCATCAATCAGTGAGGTATGTGCTGAGCAGCCTGCAAGTGTCGCCATGCTTCCAGCGCCAACATCACGTGCCGATAACTCACTAGTCCCAATTGTACATCTTTTTGGTTATGGAAGAACATACAAACTCCTTACAATGGTGGGAATCAAACTCTGATCTTACAGCCGCTGCTGTAAAATGTTGCACTATCTGCAATGCTACTGTACTGCCCCAACCAAATATGTCCATGGAGATATTAGTCCTCCTGAGGTGCAATAAAAGATCATCTTAATGCCGCAGTATTCTGAATCCTTCTACTCAATACAATCTCTCTGTCCACACATTCAGCTGCATTTTCCACCAAATACAGTAGTCACCAGCATCTGGAAGTTACAACAGTTGAGGTCCTGTTTCTTAATCTCTTTCCTACCTCCTTTAAATATGCCTGCCAGGCCTCCACCTTTTCCTACCTATGTCATAGATGCCTGCATGAACATAAACCTCCAGCTGATCTTCCACTCCAAACTGTTCTGCGGCACAATATCCTTCAGTGATATCCTTCACTCAGCCAGCAAACTGCAATCCTGCTATTCTAGTATTACATCTGCAACCACAGAAATGACACTGTGTATTCACATTACAAAATCCATTATTGTAGTTCCTCTCTTGAACTTTCACTTCCACTTCCAATAAATTCAGACACTCTTGACGCTGATGTCTAGGCTCGGGCTGCACTTTCCCGTGGTATCCTCTTCATCCATCATATTCAAAGTCTGGTTAGAGACCAGGATGACTTCATGATCTCCTATACTACCGAAGGGTACAGCCCTGGCAAAGAGCTTCAACCCGAAACGTTGACTGTACATTTTTCCGCAGACGCTGCCTGGACTGCTGAGTTCCTCCAGCACTTTGTGTGTGTTGCTCGGATTTCCAGCATCTGTGGATTTTCTCTTGTTTGATCTCCTACACGACTTGCCTGCACTTTTTTGTTTGTCACAGTTACGCCTCTTAGCCTGAGCTGTGAGGTGACCTTCTCCTGAAACTAAATAACAATGAAACTCTCAGCTACACAGACGGATCACAATGAGATCAGCTGTTCCCAAGCTCTAAAGTTGGAGCTCCTACTGGTCTAGTTACTGACATTGTCTTCATCTCTGGTGTCCAGACCATGGAAAGCATGTTGAAGTTCCTACATGGCACAGGATATATATTTAACAGAAAAGAGGTGCCTTACTATGATTATTTCCACCTAGATTAGCTCACTAAGTTTAAATAGTAATACCTCTGCCCCATCCCTGCCAATGTCCTTACATTTATGGACAGCACAGTAGTGTAATGGATAGTGTAACACAATTGCTACACTAATGATGGGGTTCAATTCCTGCCACTATCTGTAAGGAGTTTGCAGATTCTCACAGCGACCGCATGGGTTTCTTCCAGGTGCTCCAGTTTGTTCCTTCATTGAAAAGATGTATTGGTGGAGGAAAATTGCTGGAGGATGTCAGCAGGCCAGGCAGCATCTATGGAAATATTTTCTCCTGTTTGTGATTGTGTTTCCATAGGTGCTGCCTGGCCTGCTGAGTTCCTCCAGCATTTTGTGTGTGTTACTCTGGACTTCCAGCATCTGCAGATGTTCCTTTGTTTGTGATAGACTAATAAGTCAGTTGGTCACATGGGCATAATTGGGCGGTGCGGGTTTGCTGAGCTGGAGGGGACTGTTACCGTGCTGTATCTCCAAATAAATAAAACAGCTGGTTTTTGTAAATTATTTCTACCTGAGTTTCAGCTAAAAGCAACATAATTCAATGTCCGGATAAGATTAGTTCAGGATAAATTGTACCTTGAATTCATAAACATAACTCAACCGGAGTTAGAAAAGAAAGTTGAATACAAAATGGTTCATTGTCCTATTTTATGTTTGAAATATAAATTGCAAAGTAATATATTCAGGTATGACTAGACTGCAGAATTATTAACAAAATACCTTGCTTTATACATGAGGCGATGCCTTGCATTTGTAAGTGTTTTTCCATAGACAATGCTTTGTATATGAGGTAATACACTACCTCAAAATGTTATTTACAAAATGGGTGTATCCTGTGCAACATGATGCATGGGCCTGATGTATAAATTGTCTTTTATTGCCTGTTAAACTTTTGCATTATCGGGTTAATGGTATCATGATAATGAGGCACAAACTGCATTGGCAACAATAGGATTAGCACTTCCTTGTAACAAAAGTGGGGTGTTGGCTCATACGGGCTTGAAATAACCAGGTGGGATCATTTTGTAGTCAGACTTTTTTTTCCCTCAAATTGATGACATGGGCATGATAAAAGGTAGAACAGTAACAGTAATTTACGGGACTGGACAGATTTTGAGTAATGTTGATGGTTAAATGCAGAAATCTGCATAGAATCCAAACACAATTTAAACCTGCCCATTTCCTATTTAAATAGCAGCGTAGCAGCACAGCTAGCACAAATACTACCAGACAGCACCAGAGACTAGGGTTCAATCCTGGCCTCTGGTACCCTCTGTGTAGACTTGACATGTTCTCCCGATGACCACAATGATTTCTAGTAGGACTTCTGCCTCATAGCTTTTGCAACCCAGGTTCAAACCCAAGCATTGTGGTTGTCAGTGTAGAGGTTGTACATTCTCCCTGTGACCAGTGCTTTACCTGCTGAGCCTGATGTCAAGCCATGATCATTACAACTTCTCTGTGTCTGCCACTACCTCCAGAACTACACCTGGCCCTCAGGACCATGACTAGAACATTATCGTCTGGAACAGATTGTTCATAGCTAGTGAAAGAGAAACTGTTGTTTTTTTTATTCATTGCAGCTGTGTTTAGCTTCAGACAGCACAGTTCAATGATTCCTCATCTGAATGTTGCATGCTGCTGTTTGGTTGCTAGGTGATCTTGATTTTCATTTGAGGGTCCTTGCATACAGACTTTAAGGGCAGCTTCTGACTATTAAAGGCAGTAGGTCTGTTACATAATAAACACCAAAAAAAAAGCAACACAGCCAGAAAAGAAAGAGACTACAAAGGGGAAAACAGAGAGAGGAACTCAATAATGGTAAGAGAAAGCAAGTATTTCAACTGATAGAGGTAAAGGAGATTTTCAGCTTCTATCACTAAATTTACTTAAATGGTTTTAACTAAAACTAATCTTTCTCCCTGAATTGATTCATTTGTTGCTGCATAAACATTTCACCTGCTTCGGCTGCTTACTGCTTGGTGCACATGGGATCAGAATATGCTTCTGGGTTACTTGTGCAACTACTGTACGTGGTTGACATTAGGAAGGAAACAGTGATGAGTAGACTGATGGGACTGAAGGCTAACAAATCCCCAGGTCCAGATGGTCTGCATCCTAGGGTACTAAAGGAGGTGGCTCTGGAAATTGCGGATGCATTGGTGATCATTTTCCAATGTTCCTTAGATTCAGGATCAGTTCCTGAGGATTGGCAAATGGCTAATGTTATCCCACTTTTTAAGAAAGGAGGGAGGGAGAAAACAGAGAATTATCACCCTGTTAGCCTAACATCAGTAGTGGGGAAGATGCTAGAGTCCATTATTAAAGATGAAATAGCAGCATATCTTGATAACAGTGATAGGATTGGGCCGAGCCAGCATGGATTTACCAAGGGCAAATCATGCTTGACTAATCTATTGGAGTTTTTCGAGGATGTAACCGGGAAGATAGACGCAGGAGATCCAGTGGATGTGGTGTACCTTGACTTTCAGAAGGCATTTGATAAGGTACACATAGGAGATTGGTGGGTAAAATCAGAGCTCATGGCATTGGGGGGAGGATATTGACATGGATAGAAAACTGGTTGGCAGATAGAAAGCAAAGGGTAGCAGTGAATGGGTGTTTCTCGGAATGGCAGGTGGTGACTACTGGGGTGCCACAGGGCTCGGTATTGGGACCACAGCTGTTTACGATTTACGTCAATGATTTAGAGGAAGGCATTGTGAATAATATCAGCAAGTTTGCTGATGATACTAAGCTGGGTGGCAGTGTGACATGTGATGAGGATGTTAAGAGAATTCAAGGTGACTTGGATAGGCTGGGTGAGTGAGCAGAAACTTGGCAGATGGCGTTTAATGTGAATAAGTGTGAGGTTATTCACTTTGGGAGCAAGAACAGGAAGGCAGATTATTATCTGAACGGTGTGGAGTTAGGTAAGGGAGAAATACAAAGAGATCTAGGAGTACTTGTTCATCAGTCTCTGAAGGTGAATGAGCAAGTGCAGCAGGCAGTGAAAAAGGCTAATGGAATGTTGGCCTTTATTACAAAGGGAATTGAGTACAAGAGCAAGGAAATCCTTTTGCATTTGTACAGGGCCCTGGTGAGACCACACCTGGAGTATTGTGTGCAGTTTTGGTCTCCAGGGTTAAGGAAGGACATCCTGGCTGTGGAGGAGGTGCAGCGTAGGTTCACTAGGTTAATTCCTGGGATGTCCGGACTGTCTTACGCAGAAAGGTTAGAGAGACTGGGCTTGTACACGCTGGAATTAAGGAGATTGAGGGGGGATCTGATTGAGACGTATAAGATTATTAAGGGATTGGACAAGATAGAAGCAGGAAATATGTTCCAGATGCTGGGAGAGTCCAGTACCAGAGGGCATGGTTTAAGAATAAGGGGTAGGTCATTTAGGACAGAGTTTAGGAGGAACTTCTTCTCCCAGAGAGTTGTGGAGGTGTGGAACGCGCTGCCTCAGAAGGCAGAGGAGGCCAATTTTCTGGATGCTTTCAAGAAGGAGCTAGATAGGTATCTTATGGATAGGGAAATCAAGGGTTATGGGGACAAGGCAGGAACCGGGTATTGATAGTAGATGATCAGCCATGATCTCAGAATGGCGGTGCAGGCTCGAAGGGCCGAATGGTCTATTTCTGCACCTATTGCCTATTGTCTATTGTCTATTGTTATGGCAGATTAACTCTGCATTAAACTTCGTTCTTCGAATTTGGTTCCAACAGACTTAAACATCCCCAAGTTTCAGAGATATATTAAATTGCACAGCTGCTACTTTACAGTGTGTAAAATGTAAGTAACTGAGGACAATTGATAGGTTTACAATAAATTAATAAATGACAATGTCAAATAAAGTCAAATGATAAAGATGCATTGATGAAGTGTCCCAGTGATAGATTTAATGGGTCAGTGCTTGACTAAGAATGGAAAGGAAGGAATATCAGAGCACATCCTACTGATCCATGTTGGTTCCAATTGGACATTACACTCTAAGAAAGTAACCAGTTTGATAGGGGCTCTTTCTGGTGCACTTTGCAAAATCTACTTTATCAGGGTTATTTGACAACATTGCAGAAGTCATCCCACACAACCCTGCCAGAGAAACTGTAGTTTTCTATAGACAGACATTTCAGGGAGGTGACCAAAGTAATCTCTACTCTGCTGAATGAAGGCTTGCAGCTTGATCATGTGGATCCAGCTCATCTGCATTCCGACAGGTTTCATCCATCAGGAAATTTTCAAAGCGGAGGAGAGAAAATGATTTGCAAATATTGTCTCACAAGGTAGAAAGATTATCACAACTATTATTAATCTATTCCTTACCCTACACAGTTTCAGCCTCAACTGCCAAACTTATCGTAACAAAGTATAAAATAATAAGCAATGCTAGAGCAGACTTCATTTACTTGTGATCTTGTGTTCACTGATTATTAAACCTTTGCATAGTAGGGTGTTTTTGTTGTGCGCCTTCTAAATTTGTCCACCTAAGACTGTAGCTTCTTCTTATGCTTTGCTTTGAAAATAGCTCTACCTATTGGGATCGTGACTTCTGACACTGAAACCTTTGACCTTTCAACAGGAGTCCATTTCCAGGATGGAAAAATACTTTAGATGATGTTCAGTTCATTGAAAAGACATAGCACACTGAATGGTGATGGATTTGAATAAACTTCCTTAGCAATAGGCAGAAAAAGTTATAGCTCCAAACAGTGTGAAGAAACTGAGAGATGATTGGTTGTTGATATTTACAAATCTCACTGGTCAAAATGTGCAAAAGCAGGGAATTCATTATTTGGTAATTCATGCCTCTTTGGTAATTTTTCATATTGTCACATTAACGAGTTTACACACTTGGTTACTAACAGTCACATGACTATTTGAACCAATCACTTATTTTTGCCCTTACCCTTTGGGAGTGTGTCACTATTGAATTTAGTTTTACAATAGTATTTTCTTTGAAAGGTGTGACACGATGGACACTGCACATCTCCACTGAAGGAATTTGAAAAGAAGTTTGTAAGCGAACCCCTCAAAAACAGTGGAGTAAGTGTCTTTTAATCAGCTGCTGGAAAATATATACGAGTAGAGTCTCCGCTTGGTTACATCAATAATATCAGCACAATCTGGGTGGATTTGGCCAATCCGACACAAGATACTGGTGATTTTAAACATGAGTTAAATACAAGGCCCCTTGCTTTTGCATGTTCCACTTAAATTTAGGCCAGTTCCACGTTCATTTCTCTCACATTCAGCATCTCCCCCCATTTGCACCCCCCGCCCCATCACACATGTTGCCCACTCTCCAAGTTGAAATTGAGATTTCAATGACTGTGGTAGTTGCTAAACAACCTTCAAATTGTACTTACTTGCTAAGATGCTCAACATAGTTTAAATATTTAATTTTAATGTTAAAATATATTCAGTAATACATAGACTATGTCACCATGGAGATCACCAATACTTCAGTATTGTTTCTTTAATGTCAAATTCATTGAGTTTAAATCCAATTGCTGGTCAGTTTTGGACTGGATTCACTTATCAACAATATTTATTTTGAGTGATATACTAATTTCAATGTTAGCAATAAAAATGGTGCAAGTTTCTGGAGAACTTCAAAGAATATATTTGATGAAAAGATAAACAAAAGAAATTAATCCTGATACACTACTCAATTATGTTGGCTCATTGATAATTCTGAGGCATAAATTCACCTTTGGTTGCATACACTAACTCTGCAATGTATTAGCAACTGTGCTTTGCACCCTGCTACTGAAATTTGCTCCCTCTGAAATTAATGAAAGGAAATTCCCATTAAATGATATAAATAAACAAATAGTGTCTGCATGTGACATAGAAAGCAGATAACTATTTTCCCCATTTTTTTTTAGTACAGATTAAGCAGTATATAAACGTAAGAAAATACCCTGCATCTGGATCTTCTAAGGTGCCACACAAAAATATAAGTTTGCTGTGGTGCAGGACTTGTACTTTGTTACCCTATGAGGTGACTCACTCTAGATCTGTATAACACAAGGATTGCTGAATTGAGCTGGACGTGATACTGATCAAGTCTTCCATTTGTGATCTGCACTGTGAGAGCCAAGTGCATTGATGATGGCATCAGAGCAAATGTAGAAACTTAACTCAAAGCCATTTTCAAGACAAATGTCCAAGACATTTTCAGTAAAGCCATTTGACTGCTCTCCCTTTGTGTATGCTGAAAAGCTCTCGAGAGAGCAGTGTTGATGACAAGTCTGTCATGTTGTTGCCTTTCATAATCTCAGAACCATTGACACTGTTTGGTAGCTTAATGCAGAAACTCTTTATTGAGACAGTTCTTTAACGGAACATGTTGCTTGTAATGCTGAGGCACAGTTGCCTGCAAATTACTTGCAGCTTTTAGTGTTGGTATTCTTCTTTGTTTGCAGAAATAACTGCATGTGAAGCCTCCTTATTTCGAAGGGAATGATCATGCTCATATGTTAAGCTCTCACTATGAAAACTGAAGCCAGGTGGTGTCAGTCATCACAGTCCCAGTTAATATCTCCCTACTAGGATGCAGCAATGTACAGAGGGCTCCTCCAACAGAATTGCTAGATAATAAGCAAACTGTTGAGGCCAGTTCATTGGCTATGTTTAAGAGGGAGTTAGATATGGCCCTTGTGGCTACAGGGGTCAAGGGGTATGGAGGGAAGGCTGGGGCGGGGTTCTGAGTTGGATGATCAGCCATGATCATAATAAATGGCGGTGCAGGCTCGAAGGGCCGAATGGCCTACTCCTGCACCTATTTTCTATGTTTCTATGTTTTTTCTATAAACTTGAGCTATCAGCATGTTCTGAGAAGGACTACTTCCACAGATATTTGTCTACATGTTGCTAAATTGCTACCTCCTTTGATGCCTATTCCTTCATTTGCTTTTGTTGGAATTCTTCAACCAATGTCTGAACCCCAAATGTAAAGTTATGTTTAATGCAAGTATACAATCTCTCTGACCAGGTCCCCAGTGGTCTTAGAAACATAGAAAACCTACAGCACAATACAGGCCCTTCGGCCCACAAAGCTGTGCCAAACATGTCCTTACCTTAGAAATTACCTAGGATTACCCATAGTCCTCTATTTTTCTGAGCTCCATGTACCTGTCCAGGAGTCTTTTAAAAGACCCTATCGTATCATCCTCCAGCACCATCGCTGGCAGCCAATTCCACACACTCACCACTTTCTGCGTAAAAAAAAACTTACCCCTGATATCTCCTCTGTACCCACTTCCAAGGACCTTAAAACTGTGCCCTCTCGTGCTAGCCATTCCAGCCCAGGGAAAAAGCCTCGGACTATCCACACGATCAATGCGTCTCATCACCTTATACACCTCCATCAGGTCACCTCTCATCCTCCGTCACTCCAAGGAAAAAAGGCCGAGTTCACTCAACCTGTTTTCATAAGGCATGCTCCCCAATCCAGGCAACATCCTTGTAAATCTCCTCTGCACCCTTTCTATGGTTTCCACATCCTTCCTGTAATGAGACGACCCAAACTGTGCACAGTACTCCAAGTGGGGTCTGACCAGGGTCCTATATAGCTGCAACATTACCTCTCGGCTCCTAAACTCAATCCCACGATTGATGAAGGCCAGGGCACCGTATGCCTTCTTAACCACAGAGTCAACCTACACAGCAGCTATGGACTCTGACCCCAAGATCCCTCTGATCCTCCACACTGCCAAGAGTCTTACCATTAATACTATATTCTGTCATCATATTTGACCTACCAAAATGAACCACCTCACACTTATCTGGGTTGAACTTCATCTGCCACTTCTCAGCCCAGTTTTGCATCCTATCAATGTCCTGCTGTAACCTCTGACAGCCCCCCACACTATCCACAACACCCCCAACCTTTGTGTCATCAGCAAGTTTACTAACCCATCCCTCCACTTCTTCATCCAGGTCATTTATAAAAATCACAAAGAGCAGGGATCCCAGAACAGATCCCTGAGGCACACCACTGGTCACCAACCTCCATGCAGAATATGACCCATCTACAACCACTATTTGCCTTCTGTGGACAAGCCAGTTCTGGATCCACAAAGCAATGTCCCCTTGGATCCTATGCCTCCTTACTTTCTCAATAAGCCCTGCGTGGGGTACCTTGTCAAATGCCTTGCTGAGATCCATTTACACTACATCTATTGTTCTACATCTTTTGTTCGGTCTTTAAGGATAAATGGCTGCAGTACTTGAGTCAAGGGCTCTGGGGCCTTGACCCCACGATTTCAATGTGGCATTATATCTGAAAAACAGTAGGGATAGTGGAATTCCTGTGAATCAAAACATCAAGCAAGGCCCCTGAAAACATTGCACTATCTAGGAAAGATTTCTTGGGCTTCCAAATGAATTGGATCTTCAGGGGTGGTAGTTCATGTAATTCATGAAGTAATCCAGGTTTCCAGCAATACAAAACTCCATGAGTACCATCTATTATTTCTTAAAATTACAAGAATACTGCTATTCACACAAATCCATCTGCTGAGTCTGCCTGCTGGTAGCTGCTCAATGAAAAGTCCTTTGCTCTTGAGTTGAAAGCACTAGTGACCATGGTATTGCTGAACCATGCAAAACGAACATCAAGCATATGAAATGATACAGAGTAATGGTAAATTTAATCTCTGCAGGAAAACATTCCATGAGTGGGTGTGTGGCTGGAGTTCTACCACAGCAGGATCTTACTACCAATGACAGAGTAGATCTCAGCCTCTGGATTCATTGCTCCCTTGAGACCTGGGGATAGATGGCTGAATCACTGAATGCTCCCTCTCATTAAGGTCAATGAGCATGTTCCTTTCTTCACTTTCTCCCATGCAGTACCAAGACAATTTGGCCCAACCGTCATGCCTATTCTATTGCTCTACTCATGCAGAACATGAGTGGGACCACCAGAGAAGCACAATACTAGGAATTAATAACCAGAGAGATAGCGGCGCACCTCACGACAAGTCTCAAAATACTTTGCATTCATTCTCTATGCCCAAATAGTCTCTGAGTCTCAGAGCAGCACTGCGGAAGTAAGCATAAAAGGGCTGAGTGACCCTTAATTGGTGCGTAGAGTACCATGAAACTCAACTTCCCTGTGACAGCTCCACAGCATTCCCAAAACAGAGGAAGGTGGCCAAACTCTAGTTACCTGTGCTCCAGGCAGATGTCACATGATGAATGATGTCATACTGTACAAAAATGCCAATTGAATCTCCCAGACCAGAAAAGAATGATCTGAATAAGCATACTTCTTTCATTTACAAATAAAAACATTTTGAATTCAATCAAAGACGCAGCTGAAAGCAAAGGATTTTCTGGGTATTTGAACCAAGGAATTCATTTTAGATCAATAGTACCGGGAGTATCAGTTACCTATCTATTCATCTCCACATGTCTTCGTGCTGCTGAATTTCATTGCCAATGCTTTCATATATACATAATGCTAGTAAACAAAGAAAAACTGGTGTTTTGCACTAATGTAGAAGATTGATTAAGCCTTCAGAAAACCTGTGACAGAGTCACAAACATGGTACGGTTCCTGCCATAATACAATCCATAATTTTTCAAACAATCCTCTTTAAAAATATCTTACCATTACCCAAAAACAATAGATACACCTGTTTTTTCCATATAGTTCTAATAAAAAATAGGTTTGTCAAAAGAAATATAATTCAATCTGTAAAATATTACAGTGATATTTCAAGCTTGAATTTGATTAACCTTTTACCTGTTTCCATATAATTTGGCCAAATGCCCAATGCTTAATTTGGCGAATAGTTTATCAGAGATAGTGAAGTGTAGAATTAAGCTTGAAACTTAGATCACTGGCTGTGTTATTCTCAAGAGTTCAATGAGACAGTTATTTTTTGCCTGTTTTCAAAATATGCTTTCTGTGAGCCTGGCATTTTATGTTAATTAACGTTAATGCTTTCCACAGTAACTTGCACATTTTTTCTGGGCTCTGAATCCTGCATTTCCCATAACAAAAAAATTGATACAAAGAGTAAAATGACAAAGTTTGGAAATATACTAGCTAATAATTTCAGCAACTTTGTAAGGAGGAAAAGCAAGGAAATGCAGATGCTGAGAAAAACTGGAAACACACAGGTCAGACTGGATCTGTAGAGAGAGACAGAATATAGATGCCTTGTGTTAGATCATAGAGAAGAACATAGAACAGCACAGCACAATACAGAGCCTTCAGCCCATGATGTTATGCTGACCTTTTAACCCACTCTAAAATCAATCTAACTCTTCTCTCCCACATAGTCTTCCATTTTCCTTTCATTCATGTGCCATCAACGTGACAATAGCAGTTTATCAAAAAAGGAAACGTTCAAGATCAAATATGCTTAAAGTTGAGGAGTGGAAAGTACAGAAAGAAAGACTGATAGGATGAAGATGTATGAAGACTGAATAGCACAAGTGATAGGGCTGCAGAGGATAGAAGAGGATAGTGAAAGAAAATGTTTCAAATTGAGATACAAAACATTGCAATTGCTGCGAAACTTAGTGAGAATGCTTGGCATATCCAATACATCAGGCACCAACTGTAGAGAGAATAATGGAGTTAATGTTACAAGTTGAGGCTATTGGTCTGAACTTTCACCATTTTGCTGCTGCTATATACCTTATGATCACTTCCACCTGATGCAGCTCTGTTTTTTTCTACCCTTTATCCAACTCCGAGGATAGATTAACAAGCAATATCTCTTATAGTCATTCACAAGCCTTTCTCTCATCTTACATCTCCGCCTACTTCTTCCTACAAAGATGCCATTTCATTCTTCCGATTTCACCAGGTCAGTCATATATTTTATCTTCTGTTGACAACATCATCCATGCCAGTAATTCCAAGATGTCTTCCCTTCTGCTTAACCAAGCTTTCCCATCGAACACAGTTTATAGGAATCTCAAGTTGTTATATTGTTCTTTTATTTCTTTCATTCCCTCTATCTTGGAGCCCAAATACTTTTTACAAATGAAGTTCTATTGTATTGCCTCCAAACTAGTAAATTGCATTCAGTATTCACAACATGATCTCTGCACTGGAGGAATCAGAATCAGGTTTAATATCACTGACATATAAGACCATAAGACACAGGATTAGAATTAGGCCATTCAGCCCATCGAGCCTGCTCCGCTATTCCATTATAGCTGATCCTGATTCTCATTCAACCCCATACACCTACCTTCTTCCCATAAACACAAAATACTCTGCAGATGCTGGGGTCAAAGCAACACTCACAACACACTGGAGGAACTCAGCAGGTCGGGCAGAATCCGTGGAAATGAACCTATAGGAAATGCCTATAGGGCCTCTGCCCCTTCCCTCTTCAGTCCTGACAAAGGGTTCCGGCCTGAAACATTGACTGATCATTTCTACGGATGCTGCCTGACCTGCTGAGTTCCTCCAGCGTGTTGTGAGTGTTACCTTCTTCCCATAACCTTTGATGCCCTGACCAATCAGAAAACAATCAACTTCTGCCTTAAATATACACACAGACTTGATTGCAAAGCAGTCTACGGCAAAGCATTTCACAGATTTAATACTCTCTGGTTAAAAAAGAATTCCTCCCTTTCTAAAGGGTCACCCCTTAATTTTGAAACTGTGCCCTCTAGTTCTAGATACACCCATATGTTGTGAAGCTTGTTGTTTTGGGGCAGAAATACATATTTTTAAACCTATAAATTACAATAAGAAATATATAATTAAGTAAATAGTGCAAACAGAGAGAAAAAAAATATTGAGGTGGTGCACATGGGTCCAATCAGATATCTGATGCTGGAGGGGAAGAAGCTGCTCCTGAAACATTGAGTGTGTGTCTTCAGGCTCCTGTACCTCCTACTTAATGGTAGCAATGAGAACAGGTTCAGTCCTGGGTGATGAGGGTCCTTAATGACGGATGCCACTTTCTTGAGGAACCACCCGTTGAAAGTGTCATCAGTGCCAGGGAGGCTTTTGTCCATGATGGAGCTGGCTGAGCTTACAACTTTCCGTAGTTCTTTCTGATCCTGTGCAGTGGCCCCTCCATACCAGATGGTGATGCAACCAATTAGAATGTACTCGACAGTACTGTAGAAATATGTGAGTGCCTTTGGCGACATATGAAGTCTCTTGAAAAATAACTGCTGTTGTGAACTATGGATTGATTTTTAGAGATGTTGACACCCAGGAACTTAAAACTGTTCACCCTTCCCACTGCAGACCCCTCAGTGAGGACTTCCCCTTCCTAAAGTCCACAATCAATTCCTTGGTCTGACTGACATTGAGTACAAGATTGTTGTTGTAACACCATGCAACCAGTTGACCTATCTCACTTCTGTACACCTCCTCATCACCATCTGAAATTCTGCCAACAATAGTTGTGTCACCAGCAAAGTTATAGATGGCATTTGAGCTGTGCCTCGCCACACGGTTGTGGGTATATAGAGAGAGACAGCAGAGCGGTGGGCTATACATACATTCTTGAGGTATATGTACTTAGTTTAGTGAGAAGGAGATGTTATTACTGACTGTGGTCTCCTGGTGGGGAAGTCAATAATCCAGTTGCAGACAGAGGTACAGAGGCCCAGGTTTTGGAGGATATGATTGTATTGGACACTGAGCTGTAATCAATAAACAGCAGCCTGATGCAGACATTGCTATTGCCTAGGTGATCCAAAGCAGAGTGGAGAGCCAATGAGATTGTATCTACTATAAACCTATTGTGGTGATAGACAAGTTGCAGTGGGTCCAAGGCCTTGATTAGACAGGAGGAAGTAATGGCCTGCAAACCCTGCCAGAGCTGAAGGGCTTCCAATTCCATCTCTAACTTCAATTAGAATTGTTTTTTGTCCCCCTTAAAATAGCCTTCTATAGATCATATCTGGACTCCTTGTATAGTTCTGGATCACCAGTTCTGAATGCCACAAGTCTAGTCCTCAGCAGACGAGGAATCTCCTGGTTCAAACATGGTTTTTGGTTTGGATATGTCCAGTATGTTCTCCAAGGCACAGGCTCATCCACACAGCTCTTGATGAAGTCGGTGACGACTGTGGCGTATTCATTCAGCATTCAAAGATGAGTCCCTGAATATTGTCCAGTTCACTGACTCAAAGCAGTCCTCTGCCTCTGCAGACCATGCCTTTTTGGTCCTCACCACTAGTGCTGCAGTCCATAGTTTCTACCTATACACCAAGAGTAGAAGTATAGCCAGGTGATCAGTCTTTCCTAAGTGTGGGTGTGGGATAGCATGGTAAATGTTCTTGATGGTGCTATAACTGTGGTCAGGTGTGTTACCTCCTCTGGTTGCACAGGTGGTAGTTGTTCAGAGATTTCTTCAAGCTGTCCTGGTTGAAGCCCCCGCAACAATAAGGGAGGCATCAGATTGCACTGTTTTGTGACTGCTGATAATAGTGCTCAGCTCCTTCAGAGACTGTCTGACAGTCACCCAAGATGGAATATACACCCCAACCAGGATGATGGTGGCAACTCCCTTGGCAGATAAAATGGATGACACTTGACTGCTAGATGTTTCAGGTCAGGTGTGCAGAACTGAGACAGGACCATCATGTCTGAACACCATGATGAATTAATCATAAAGCATACTCCACCTCCTCTACCTTTAAAAGATTCAGCTGTCCAGTCCTTGGGGTGAATGGTGAAGCCCTCGGTCAGCAAAACTGCATCCCAAATGTCAGGGGTGAGCCATGTTTCCATGAAGCAAAGTACACAGCAATCTCTGATGCTCCTCTGAAATCTTGCTCTGAGATTCTCCAGAGACTGTATAATCGCCACGGGATAGTCCAACATACAGATTCAGTGACCAATTTGCAGAGTACTGCACCTCCATTTAATCAACAGGGTGATCCAGAACATCTAATTGCCCATCACTTTAATTTTCCAAGTCATTCACTGACCTCTTTGACTATGGACTTATTTTGTGGCACTGAAGTCAAAATAAACTTTAGGAAAAGCATGTCATCTTCTAAGTCTTCAAGACTCAAGTTTAAATTTATTTCAAATATTTTTAGCATAATTGGTCAATATTGATGAAACATCATCAACCTGTAACATAATGGAGTTATTGTTACTGACTGATAACCGTCTATCACTCCACCTTTGCTGTCTAGCCAAAGCTTTGCAAGCTTATTTCAGATTTCCAACAACAGCAGTGTTCGGTATTTCAAATTTCCAGCATTGTACATATTTTTTTCTGATTCCTCTTTCTCATTCATCTCCCTATTTACACCTCTTCCAGACAAATCAACTCTAATTAGCAAATCTTCAGCACCTTCTCTCAGTCAGCACAATCACCACTTGTATCATTCAGTCTCTCTTGAACTCGACCCAATCACATTCCTTTTGTTCTCTCCATACCTTCTCTGCAATTTAAACAAGTTTGATTCACTTTTTTTCTTCTTAATTCTGCTGAAATATCATTGACCAGAGTCTTTAGCTTTCTTTCTTCACAGATGCCATCTGGCTGCTGATATTTCCTGTTTCCATTTTATTCTAAAAAGGAAGACAATTGAAAAAACAAACAATTTTGGTTGATTTTAAGGCAGATCCTGAAGAGATCATAATAGGAAGTAAACAAGTGGCTAAAATATGTTCAGCCTGTCTTAATTGTGGAAGACACAGAGTTTTAATAACTTAAAGTACTTAATTTTAATAAAGAAAATACATTGAAGAAATTAAAGAGAGTGAAACCAGAGTCCCATGAAGTTGATGGCCTGAATCCAGAGTTCTGGAAAGATGGTTAAATACATATTGGAGGATCTTTCAAAATTTCATCGACCAAGAAATAACAATAACAGATTGAAATGTAGCAAAGGTAACCTTGCTGTTCGAATGGTAAACAAGAGGCCAACCAAAATGACATCATTTATTTTGGGAAATGTTGCCATCTTGTAATAAGCAACAGGGCACTTTGGAAATGATGTGATTAGAGAGAATCAATATGGAATCAAGAGCAATTGTGTTTACTAAATCAAATTTTGAGGATATAGCAAGTATAGGTAAGTAAACAGAATCATTGCAGATGATGGATCTGTTGTAAAAAGTTATTTGATGAGATACTACACAAAAATTTGAGTTCACGAGATTGGAGGCAATATGTTAGCATCAAGAGGGAATTCATGAAAAGGCAAAAGAAAAACGGAATAGGAGTGAACGAGCAAGGTTGTTAGTGGGATAACACAGGAACCAGTATTCTGCCTTTCAGTGTTCATAAGTTACACTAATGCCCAAGACAAAAAGTCAGGGTGCATTACACCCTTATTTCTGGGGCTGATTTTTTTATATATAAGGCTAGTTGTTGTTTCTTTATTAGATTTCCAAACAGCTATTTTTGATGTTTTTACAAATAGATTTTTCTGTTGGTTGTTTACAATATGGAACTATAGTTTGTAAAAGGTTTCCAGTCACAGTATCGTTGCAGTTATCAACTGCCAACCATAATTCTAAGGAGAACCCAGACCTCGAACATAGTAAAGGTCAAGTACTGGACCTACCAATCACTACCACCCCCACAGCCGTCAACAAAATGTTGGTGAATATGAAGGCAAAAGACATGTATGGTTAAGCCGGTTCATTGACACTTCAGATCTGTGGCACCAAACTACAAATCACCAGCCACTGCCTTCCTGCTCCTTGGCTGCATCTAAAGAAACCTTGGCTATGTCATCTGCAATTTATCAATACTGTTACATTGTCAACAGGCAAACAAGGTCTCCAATGGAAACCTTCCCTTCAAGCAACTACCTATTTTGAACTGCAGCTTTAAAGATATTATTTGTGGTGTCAGACATGAGAGTATGACATGTACCTTTGATGATGCATTGCAAATGTAGTACCAGAATGTTGGCTCAACTCACTGCATATACACAGTGCATTGGTGTTCTTCAGTGAGAACATTTTCATGTACACCAGAATGACACACTGCTCCATTTTCCTCACTTGATGTGAAAGGCTGTATCACTTCTTGTCTACTCATTCAATGCCACCTGTTGACTCTAATTTAACTGTTCTACATGTCTAAAATAATGTCAACTTTACTGCAATGCATTTATTCCAACAGCACCTTCAAACATTAAGATGATAATTCCGAGATCCCAGCACCATTGTGTTACAGGAAACACAACTAAACAGCCCTCCACAAGTTGTAGAACCCTTTTATCTAATTAACAATGGGGCTTCATGTGTACTAGGGAAATGCACTATGAATTGTAAATTAAGTACCTACAGTATTTAATGAAACTGAAATCAGGCAGTATTTAATAATCAGTCTACTTGTAAGGGAGCACATGGGCTTGCAACAGACATGGTTGTTTCTTCACAAACTCAGGTACTCAGGCACTCAGACACAGTATACATTTGATTTTATTTATTATTTGATCAAGCAATAAACCACAGAATAGCAAAGAACCAATGATGTCAACTGAGATTTGACATAGATTTGGTGTGTTTTCAATACTAGAAATTATTTCTTATTATGTATACAATTTTAAAGTTCAATAAGATTGATATAACAGAACAAAGCAAAAATGTTTATGTTTTTATATATTCTGAAATGTTAATTGCTATATTTCCCTACTCTGTATTTAAAGAACATTTATTTTATGCTTTTTTAATAGAAATGGCAAGGACTCCATTATTCTGACTGTCCTGCAGCCTTATCAAGTGAGTATGCTCATAAATTATATTATATATTGTGTGTATGCTGTCTAACAAGATACGATTCAAAATCCCCAGGAGCATTAATTGGCAGATGTGCCTCAGTGCTTGGAAACAGGCCTCCTTCCTGAATCTTAATGTTCTAGGGCTGTTTCCTGGGCTTTACTGAATTATCTTATAATGGCAAAGCAGCATTTGAGTGCTCCACTTAAATTAATATCGGCTGAAATCTTTACTCATTATATGATATGCTATATAATTTTTATTTCTCTTTTAAGATTGCAAATCTGGGTTTTAATAGATCATTGGAATTTAGTCTCTTATTCATAAAGTAGGCTTTTACAATTTGAACTCACCAACTAAACCATCATATTCTTTGAGGGCAAAGAAGGGCAATCTCCTTTGCTTCGTTCTCAAAATCTGGATAGCTTTCAGTATAATTCTGGGTGATCATCTTCAGTTAAGTAAAAAGAAAAGAGAAAAGTATCATGTGATGAATGCAATACTGAGGTTGAATTAATAGACATTCTGTTTTTTAACTGTGCATCTCAAAGGATTTAAGTTCCTAGTGTTAAATCTTGAGATTTATTTCACACTCTGTTATCAAATTAGAAAACAGAAATAATACATGTATAAATATTAGTAACAAATGGAATAAACTTGGTAACATCCAGCAGCTTTTCATTTGGATAGAGTTATGAATGCTTAGAACTTCCTGCCTCAGCAATCTGAGAAAACACAGTAAACATTTCTCAAGATTATATTAGGTTTCCTAAACCAATCAATTGAAGCAGATACTGTAGAAGTCAGCAGAAAGACTTTTCAAATACCAAGTCATCGTGATTCACAGGGTGTAAGGGAAAGATAAGCATGTTTCAAGGATTCAGATCAATGAGGAAGAAGGAACACTTCAAAGTTGCTGCAAATGAATTATTGGAGTATAATAAGTGATAAGAGAAATATACAAAGATATACCAAAACGCTAAGTCTAAAACAGAGTACAGAATAATTGAAACAACACAAACTGCTGGAGGAACTCAGCAGGCCAGGCAGCACCTGTGGAAAAGAGTAAGCAGTTAATGTTTCATCAGGACTGGAGAAAAAGATGAGAAGTCAAAGTAAGAAGTGGGGGGAGGGGAGGAGAATTACTAGGTAGTAGGTGACAGGTGAAACCAGGAGTGGGGGGGAGGGGTAAAGAAAAGAGCTGGGAAGTCAATTGGTGAAAGGGTTGGAGAAGGGGGAATCTGATAGGAGAGGACAGAAGGCCATGGAAGAAAAGGGAAGGGGGAGGAGCACCAGAGGGAGATGATGAACAGGTAAGGAGATAAGGTGAGAGAGGGAAATGGGAACAAGGAATGGGGGGGGGGGATTGCGGGGTAGAAACATTACCGGAAGTTAGAGAAATTGACGTTCATGCCATCAGGTTGGAGGCTACCCAGACAGAATATAAGGCATTGTTCCTCCAATCTGAGTGTGGCCTCATCACGGCAGTAGACATGCTGGAATAGGAATGGGAAATGGAAGTAAAATGCGTGGCCACGGGGAGATCCCACTTTTTCTGGTAGGTGCTCAGCAAGTGGTCTCCCAATCTATGTCGGGTCTCACCAATATACAGGAGGCTACTCTGGGTACACCACTACAGTAGATGACCCCAACAGACTCACAGGTGAAGTGTCACCTCACCTGGAAAGACTGTTTGGGGCCCTGAATGGTAGTGAGGGGAAGAGGTGTAGGGCAGATGTAGCACTTGTTCCATTTGCAAGGATAAGTGCCAGAAGGGAGATCAGTGGAAAGGAACGGATGGACAAGGAAGTCGCATAGGGGTCGATCTCTGCAGAAAGCAGAAAGTGGGGATAAGGGAAAGATCTGCTTGGTAGTGGTATCCCGTTGGAGATGGTAGAAGTTACAAAGAATTATGTGCTGGGCGCGGAGGCTTGTAGGGTGATAGGTAAGGACAAAAGGAACCCTATCCTTGGTGGAGCGGTGGGAGGATGGGGTGAGAGCACACGTGTGCGAAATGGAAGAGATGTGGTTGAGGGCGGCCAGGTGCTAGAAGGGAAGCCCCTTTCTTTGAAGTGTTGATGGTTGAGGAAGGGAAGCCTTTCTTCCATGGCCTTCTGTCCTCTCCTATCACCACATCTCTTCCCTTTCACGCGTGTCTGCTGGTTTCCTCCAGCATTTTGTGCGTGTTGCTTAGATTTCCATCTTCTGCAGATTTCTGTTGCAAAGAATAATTGATACAGTAGCAAGTCGAACTTCCTTCAGCTCATCGAGAACTCCAATTTATGATGACTGGCCTGGAGATTCTTAGAGGTCCTTGGCATCGACCACAATTCCAGTCTGAGGAGAGAAGTCCTATAAGCAGTTCACAGGCAGCCTTTACAATGCCTAACCTATATGGTCCATCCTGCTCCAATATGCTCCATGCTGGGGATAGTTCATATCAACAGCGGAGCCCAGATTGTGACCTAAGGAAACTGGTGTTTGATGCAGGTGTGGCCTTGTGAGCTGTGATCCAGCTGGCAGATTCAGGAGGCACTTTATCAGCAAATTTAATCTAAGTATTGCAAAGCAATAATGGCCAACCTGGTTCAAGAATTACATTATTTTTAAATCTAATTTCGGTAAAAGCTGTTAATCTACGAGCCAACAATTCAGGCAATTACATCTATATTCTTCATTAATTAAGTGGAATGACTTGTTTGTGCTGTCAGAAATTCATCCAATTACTCTTCACCTTCCGTAAAATTTGATTTAAAGGATTTGTAACTTTTTTTGCAAATTGCAAACACAAAAGACAAAATCCCTGACTAACATCTTCCATTAAACAGAGTAATGAATAAAATGAAAACTAAATGTGGAGAAATAAATGTAATTAACAATCAGCAGGCATTGCTGAGAGAGTGAAGGTAAACAAACTTACACTGCTGAGAGCTTTTGCTGTCACAGTTTACCTACAGCTTATTTCAACTAATTAATTAAGCACAGGGAATAAATGTTTCTACTTCAGCTTTAATTAGTTATGGAGTACTACAGCACAGAAGCAGATCCTAGCACCCGTCTAGTGCGTGCTGAATTATTAATCTGCCTAGTCCCATTGACCCGCACCCAGACCATACCCCTCCATACCTCTCCCTATCCATAATACTGTAGCTATTCAGATTTAATCTAAATGCTGAAATTGAACCCGCATCCAAGAATTCCACTGACAGCTCATTCCATACTCCCGCCACCCTCTTTTTGAAGAAGCTCTCCCCCCCATGTTCCCCTTAAAATTTCACCTTTCACCCCTCACGCATGACCTCTAGTTCTAGACTCACCCAACCTCAATGGAAAAAGCCTGCTTGCATCTACCCTATATACACCTCAAAATTTTGTATACCTCTATCAAATCTCCCCTCATTCTCCATGCTCTAAGGAATAAAGACCCAACCTACCATACTTTCTCTAAAACTCAGGTCCTCAAGTCCTAGCAACATCATTATAAATTTTCTCTGCATTCTTTCAATCTTATTGATATCTTTTAATATCTCTTAAATTGCCACCTCTATTTACTAGAATGTTCTATATTTTGGAAAATGAAATAGTGTATTTCTTTAATCATAAATAAAATATAAATAAGATAATAAGGAATTCATTTGAGTTTATTTTTCTACATAGAGCCGACAGGTTTTTTCCCACCCTGAAAAGTGCTCAAACATTGTGAAGTCATAAAGGGTTAAGACAAAATTACAGATTAGAAAGTCTACTGAGAGAACAAGCGCTTACTTGTTCCTGCTAATAATTACAATTACATGTGGAAATTTCAGGAAAAGACTTACGGCAAAATCATCTGCAAGCTCTTGATTTTGTTGACAGGAGCAACCAGGAGGAGGATTGGTACTAATTTCTGTGAGGCAAAGGTAAATGCAAGATCATTAGAGGAAGAAATATAGAATGTATTTCTCAAGAATTTAAATATAACTTTTGCCAAAAATATAACATTAGTCTTGTTGAGCATGTAATGGTTTCTCCTGTGCGTAACAAAGTGGCCACTGAGCGTATGTTCATAGGCTTCTGATGCATTAGGACATCCACTTCAAGGTTCGACCTGTTGTGCATTCAGAGATGCTCTTCTACACACCACTGTTGTAATGCTTGGCTACTTGAGTCACTGTCACCTTCCTGTCAGGCATAATTGGTGGCATGATGCCCTCTCCCATTAACAAGCCATTTTTGCCCACAGAAATGCTGGTCACTGGATTTTTTAAAAAAACGTTTCTTGCACCGTTCTCTGTAAACAGTAGAGACTGTTATGTGTGAAAATCCCAGGAAATCAGCAGTTTCTGAGATACTCAAACCACCCTATCTGGCATCACCAATAACTCCACATTCAAAATCACTTAGAAAACATTTCTTCACCCATTATAATGTTTGGCCTGGACAACATTCGAACCCCGTAACCATGTCTGCAAGTTTTTATGCATTGAATTGCTGTTACATGATTGGCTGATTCAAAGTTTGTATTAACAAATAGGAGTACATATGTACCTAATAAAGTGGTCACTGAGTTTATAATACTCAGTGAGAAGTGTTGAGAAGTGACGAGGCTCTTTACAGATTCCCATCACAACATCAGAGACTTTGTTGTGTCTATTAAAATTCTAATTGCATTAAATCGCTAAATTGGAAATGTATTTCCTTGCCAAATCTGCGGAAAGCTGTATGCTGCTCCTAAGAATTGAGATTAATAGTTATTCATCCCATTTGTTCAGCTAAGAATTGTGAAATGAAAATGAAAGGAAGAAGTTGAATAGTGGCTCAATTTTCCCAATATCCTTTAAGACTCAAACAACAGGAATTCTGCAGATGCTGGAAATTCAAGCAACACACATCAAAGTTGCTGGTGAACTCAGCAGGCCAGGCAGCATCTGTAGGAAGAGGTGCAGTCGACGTTTCAGGCCGAGACCCTTCGTCAGGACTAACGAAGGACGGTCCTGACGAAGGGTCTCGGCCTGAAACGTCGACTGCACCTCTTCCTACAGATGCTGCCTGGCCTGCTGCGTTCACCAGCAACTTTGATGTGTGATCCTTTAAGACTGTCAGAATTTATAGGCCTTTCAAACAGATGACAGCACATAAGACAGAAACTATCTGCTACTGGCAGGAGATCAGCTCCACTGACAGTGCAACAGAGTATAAAATATTACCTCTTAATAGGTAGAGCTCATTTTGGATGAAGTACACACTGATATTAAAATATTTATTTAAAAGATTGCCTGGTCCAAAAGTACACTACTGATGCAATCAATTGACAGGGAAGTTTAGGAGCTATTGCAAATTAATATTGCAAGTTGATTAAATATTTATTGTTCTATTTCTGGTGTCAGAGTTAAATCTTTCTAGGTATTTTCATATTGTTTTCATTCAGTTAGGGATGCCTAGTGAGCAAACCACAAACTGGACCATTGTGTTAAAAAAAGTCTTTCACCACTTCACAAATAGAGCCACTGAATAAAAGTAAATGGCAATCATTTAAGGTCAATTAGTCTTTTAGGGTCCCAAATTTACAAGTGAGCTGGCGGTTCATCAAATAATCGCCCTCTTACTTAATATGCTGTGTTTTGTCTTACAATATTACAACTAGTTGCAGACTGGTCGCCTTTACTAAGTAAATAAAAGAGCTATTTAAATAATGTGGCAACATGAAGGCTAGCCTGAGGTACAAACAGAAAGCTAGCATTTCTTCCCCCAACAATGAGACAGAACAGCCTCTCTAGCAATAGCAGCATTTTGTGTCATGGTTAATCAGTGTGCTTGACAACTTTTCCTTCTTATTCATGTGTATGCATCCCCCTCACTTATCAGAAAAAGCATGCAAATGCAAAACCTCTTCTAGTTAAAAATCATGGGGAAGCTCTAGCAACTCTTCACAGAATTGCTCACAGTTCTCTACATATGCACCAAGTTTGGTATTCCCATGGCAATTTCCCAATTGTGCTGGGACAGTCCCTCTCAGGAAATGTAGAGGAGGTTAGGCCTAAAGGCAGAGCTCACTCTGGTGCAAGGGTCCTGAATTCCACAGTGTAATCCAGCACCAAGCATGAGCCTTGACACAGCCAAAGTATCCAATCCACAGCTATCCACCCCCCACCCCGCCGCCACTTCCCAGATGGTCAAAAACCTGGAGCATCTCATCAGCAAATTCCTCATATTTATTGCAAACGGTGGTTTTATTGTCCCAGTTAACTGCAGTCAGAGTCAGAGTTTGCCCAGTCAGGAAAGGGATGACAAAAATCCATAGAATGCAGAGATGATTGGAACTCAAAGTGTAAGATGCACTGGGACAGAAAGTTGTGGCATCAGGTTGGGAATCTGTAAAAGCATTTGCACACCAAAGGGCGTGTGGGGTTGCTGTATCGAGGACAGTTGGTTGAGAGTGGCAAGCAAATGGTGAATGGTTTCCTGCTGCTTCAGGATCTTGTGCTCTTGTCAATGAATGACTTGCTTTAAGCGAGCATACTCTGCTGGGTCAATCATGGGTTCACCCATATTGTCAGGAAACATAGGGGAGGCTTGACACAAAAGCATACCAGCAGAGACAATTCACCAGTAAACAATATTTTACAAATAAACTGCAAAAAAAAAGCCACAAAGGGCCACAAATACTTAAGGCAAGGTAACTGAAGCAAAACACACAAAATGCTGGAGGAACTCAGCAGGTTAGGCAGCATCAATGGAAAAGAGTAAACAATCAACATTTCAGGTCAAGAACTGAAGACCAGGAGCAACTGGTTGAAACTAGCTGCTTTGATTAGTTGGAAACAAGTGGCAGGTGTCTCATGTTAGCTGGCTGGAGATTCAGAGGTGCCAGCCTATGCAGGCCTGACATAACCTTTTAATTGATTGAAGAAGAAGGTTGCAAGTGAAAGAAAGAAAACATGAGAAAACATCCTCTAATTTAAAAAATTTAAATTAACTGTTTACTAGTAAAGTATATTTAATAAAATGCTTTCAGTTGCATAACAATGTTTCAATATTTTCATTTTTTGATATATTTTTCATTAGTTGTTTGATTTTTAGTAACTCTTGAATGTTGTCAAAGCTTCCGAATGGCTGAGATGTGAATATTGATTTCCTAGTTGTTAAAGCTCTTTCAGTTGTTTCAGGGCTGGTTCTGGCTCCATCTTATGACAATAATATTACGCAAGGCACTGCTACCACACAGAACCTCACCACTGAGGTTAGAGCTGGCTTACAAATGCATGTTGACAGTAACCACAAACTTACCAACCATTGGAAGTTAATGGCAAGAGCGGGCAGTTCGCCGCCAGTGGGAAACTCTGGGTCTTTAAAATATTTTTAGATGCTTATCGCATTCTAGGATCATCCCCTTCAGTAGAAGCCTCACTAAAACCTCTGCAACCTACAACGTAACATCTTTGGAGAGGCTTGTCCACATATTGTTTCTCCAGGCCAGATAAGACCAGAGTCTAACACACAGTATTTTACAAGAATTCCACAAAGAACAAATTAGCAATTATCTAGACAGACAAAAAGAAAAGAAAATCAAAAACTTCATCATTACTTCCCCAAACTCCCAATGAGATCAGTTAAAACAAGTTTTTTTTACTGTGCTTTATAGCCTTATATTAGATATTCGAAAGCTGCTCTTACATTGACATAACACAGTTAATGTTCTTTTTTAAATTTGTAGTCTCCGAAATCTGCCTTCATCAGTGCAGCCAAGAAAGCACAGCTTAGGACAAACCCTGTCAAAGTTCGATTTTCTGAAGAGGTTACAATCAACGGAAACAGTTCTGTGAGTACTTGCAGCATTGCTTATGACTTGAGAGGAGATGTTCTACCCAGCTACCACATTATCACCAACCAGTTTGATGAGAGCAGGGTGGTTGGCTGTTAGAATGATTGAAGGAATTCATGCTGTGTTCCTACTGCCTACACCACACTGTCAAAAAAGTGCCTTGCAAGCTACAAGATACAGGGGAGCTCACATAGGCTTGGTCCCAGGAGGATACTTTGAGCATCCATGGCCATTAGTTTGTAGTTTCTCTGCCCTTACTGGGAACTCCACCAACACCATTCATTAATAACCTCTCCAGGTCCCTGGTATCATCCTGAAATCTACCCCACGCTCATTGCTTTCAACTCCTGCCCACTGGGAATCAACAACAAACTAAGTCAGGAATGGAGAAGGATTTGGGGAGTCCATCAAACAATATAGTTCAAAGGCAAGATTTAAGAGTCTTAAGAAATCAATAGTTCAGTGTATATTTCAGCTTCTGCACATCAAAAAGTTTCCAGAGATAAAATGCATCCAATTCTCAACTTGGTCTAGCTGTAGCTTCTAACCTCAATTTCAGAAGATTTAGTTGGGGTGCCATGGTTGCTGTGACGCTAGTACAGCATGGGATGTTGCAGAGTTCAGAGTTCAAATTCAGCTCCGTCTGTGAGGTGCTTGTATATTTTCTCCGTGACTGCATGGCTTTCCTCTGGCTCCTCTGGTTTCCACCCACAGTCCAAAGACATACTGGTTAGTAGGTTAATAGCACTTACATCCACTGTGATGAAGTGCTTTGAGAGGCTGGTCGTGAAACATATCAACTACTGCCTGAGATCTGCTCTAATTTACCTACCATCACAACAGGTCATCAGCAGATGCCATTTCATTGGCTCTTCATTCAACCCTGGAACATCTGGATAGTGAAGGTACAAACATCAGGATACTCTTCATTGACTACAGCTCTGCATTCAATACTATCATCCCTCAAAACTAATCAATAAGCTTCAAGACCTAGGCCTCAATACTTCTTTGTGTACTGGATCCTCGATTTCCTCACTTGCAGATCCCAGTCAGTTCAGATTGGCAACAACATCTCCTCCACAATCTCCATCAGCACAGGTGCACCACAAGGCTGCGTGCCTAGCCCCCTGCTCTTCTCACTTTATACTTCTGACTGTGAGGCTAAGCTCAACTCCATTGCTCTATTTAAGTTTGCTGATGACACTGCTGTCATTGGCCAAATCAAAGGTGATGGTGAATCAGTATCAGTTGGAGGAAAATTGTATATCAGGCTGAGCGTTGCCACAACAACAACCTCTCACTCAATGTCAGCAAGATCGAGGAGCTGATTATTGACTTCAGGAGGAGGAAACCGGAGGTCCATGAGCCAGTCCTCATCGGGAGAATCCCAGGTAGACAGGGTCAGCAGTTTTAAATTCCTCAATGTTATCATTTCAGAGGAACTGCCCTAAGTGTCATTAGGGCATAGCACTGCCTCTAATTTCCTAGAAGTTTGTGAAGATTCAGTATGTCATTTAAAACTTTAACAGACTTCTATAGATGTGTGTGGAGAGTATATTGACTGGTTGCATTACAGCCTGGTATGGAAACACCAATGCCCTTGAATGGAAGACCCTGCTAGAGGTACTGGATATTGCCCAGTCCATCATGGGTAAAGCCCTCCTCACCATTGAGCACATCTACATGGAGCACTGTTGCAAGAAAGCAGCATCCATCATCAAGGACCCCCACCATCCAGGCCATGATTTCTTCTCGCTGCTGCGATAAGGAAGAAGGTACAGAAGTCATATGACCCACATCACCCAGGTTCAGGGACAGTTATTACCCCTCAACCTTTAAGCTCTTGAAACAAAGGGGATAACTTCACTCAATTTCACCCAACCCATCACTGAACTATTCCCTCAATCTATGGACTCACGTGCAATGAGTCTTCATTTCATGTTCTCAATATTTATTGCTTATTTATTATTATTATTATTTCTTGTTTTCCTTTTTTGTATTTGCACATTGTCCTTTACACATTGGTTGTGGGCAGTCTTTCATTAATTCTATTGTGTTTCTTCTATTTCCTGTCAATAGCTGTAATAAAATGGATCTCAGGGTTGTATATGTACTTTGATAATAAATTTACTTTGAACTTTCAACTTGAACTTTGGTCATTGTAAATTGTCCTGTGATTAGGCTGATGTTAAATAAGTAGGTTGCTGGGCAATGTGGTTCATTGGGCCAGAGTGCCTGTTCCACACCGTATTTCTAAATAAATAAATAAAGATCCCTGATAAGAGACCCACGTGCATGACCTTACTTGAAATTTTTGTACAAGGGTGAGGGAGTAATCTATAGCTAGAAGTAAATGGTCCTATTTAAAGTGGGGGAATATTCCCAGTCTTCCCCACCAAATCTCCAATTTAGGTCAACTGGCCACTTAACTTCCTATTTATGAGCCCTTGCCATGCACACTTGTCAATAGCATTTATCTGTGGTACCTCTGCATCTTTAGAAAATAAATTACTTTACTAATAAAGTACTTCCGTTTACTGCACAAATGTAAAAGATACCAGTAACTTTGTTTCTATAATTGTAAGGAACATTGCAAATTATCCAGGTGTAGTTACTGATATTTTAATAAGATAAAAAGTGGATGGGTTAAATGGTCAGTTAACTATTTAACTACTGATACAGATTGCATCTTCCTCACTCATTTCACTAGAGCACAAAATGTACCACTCAGCCACAAAAGGAGCTGTTTGGTCAAATATCAAAAAATTGGTCAGACGGGAATTTTAAACGAGGGTTGAAAGGTTTCAGGGGTGGTCAAACCAGAAACAAAGAACCTTGGCGGCAGCAGAAGATGCCACCAATAATAGAATAATTCTGATCATGTTGGAGAACGATGATCAGTTCAGTGGATGCATGGCTTGATGAAGTTAGAACTAAGATGGGGCAGTAATGAAGGGATTGAAAACACCAATAAAAATATTAAAATCTGGTATTTCTTATTCAGGAGCCAATTTAGGTCAGCAAGTGCAAGATTAATGGGTGAATTGGACTGGTGCAAGTTTGGACACAGGCAGCAGTGTTTTGGCTGACCTCAAGTTAACAAGAGTGCAGACAAGGGAAGAAGGGAAGTGAAGATGCACAGCCACCCTGAAATATTCAGGCCTAGAGATACAAGGGCATGGATGAGGGTTCCTGCAGCAGATGAGCTGAAGCAGAGATGGAGTCAGGTGAGGTTACAAAGACAGAAATAGCCACTTAATGATGCCACATTATGTGTTTGTAAGTTCATCGTCGGAAAAAAGTACAAAACCAATGTTGAGCCTCAAGCAATTGCCAGGGAAAGAAAGATTTTAACCTCACAATGTAGTTTTCTCTTTGTTTAGTTCTAAAAGGCGAGCAAGCAGCTTGATGATTTTAAGGTTGAGGGTGGATCAGGGATGGTCTTGAGGTGGAGTTGGGTGTTGCAGAGTATGTGGAAACTAACACCTTGATTTTTGGCTGCTTTGCCTTAGGGCAGCATGTAATTGAGAAATAGGAACAGAATAATTATTTGGAGGCCTGCAGAGTAATCTTGCAGGCGAGTGAAATGAAGCCATTGCACTTCACTCTTTGGTATTAAATAGCCTGATAAAAATTGAATAGGTACAATCCCATCAAGCTGGATGATGCAGAGAAGCTGAAAGGAAGACAGTGTCACAGATATGGAAGATGCAACAACATTTTAATAACTGAGAAATAAATATTGTGCAGAACCCAAATATCACTACATGGATTTTATTAACAGTAGGCAGCCTATTTATTAAATATTTCCTCCAAAAGATACCAACTCAAGTTGTGTAGTGCTTGCCCAGTTTTTTTAATTCATCATGGATTTTTAACTGGGTGTGGGATTAGAGCCAGAGCATTTGGGATCTGCAAATAAAAACAGCAGAAAAATTTTATTGGTTGCATGAGGGCACTAGAATAAAATTGACTTCATTTTGTCTCCATCAGGATCCTATGAAAGAGGAAACTCTAATGTTGATCTCAAACGTGCTGAATGTATATCTGGAAAACGGCCAGATGAAGTCGTTCACCTTTGATAGCAGAACAACTGTGAGGGTAAGATCATCTTAAATTTACAATCACCTCAATTAAAAAAAATAAAGAGCCATTTATATCTCATTTGGACAGTTAATTAGGTTAACTGGGTAAATATAATTTTTTAATTAATAGCAGAAAATATGTGCCCAGGGATTTGGTACGCAAATGTGCTCTCATCCCATATGTGGAGTGCTGCCTTCAGTGGTTTGGATTGGGTTACTCCATAGATAGCCTATGTTCATTAAAATAATTCAAGCAGGTGATTAGAGAACACCATTGTGAATTGCTCTGGTCCAGTCCCAGTATTTGCTTGTGAGAAACAGACCAAGTAACTCAGAGTCAGAAATATCATCAAGGTCCCTACAAGAGTACAACATGAAGGGCTCCACAATAAAACTCATCATAACTAATTTCACACACAAAATTGTGAATGAAATTTTGAGACTGAAACTAATGTCATAACATTGTTATGTGATGTGGTGTGAGAAAATGTTGTATTCTGCTTCTGAAATTCAATTCAATAAATACACCAGCACAAACAAGAGAAAATCTGCAGATGCTGGAAATCCAAGCAACACATACAAAATGCTAGAGGAACTCAGCAACCCAGGCAGCATCTATGGAAAAGAGTATAGTCAACATTTCGGGCCAAGACCCTTCATTAGTACTGGAGAAAAAAAGATGAGGAGTCACATATCAGCATTTGTATTCCTCAACTTGTGAATAGTCAACTGACAAATTTTTGCTATCACACTCTTGACTCCTCAGGATCAGTATCCTAACTTACAGTGATTTTCCACCAGGGTAAAAGTACACCAAACTCCACCGATAATGCAACACACACAAAATGCTGGAGGAACTCAGCAGGTCAGGCAGTGTGTGGCTTTGGATTTACAGCAATGGCAGATTTTCTCATGTTTGTGATTTCTCCCCACAATGCATATTGTACAGTAATTTCTCCCATACAATTTTGCAATGCTCAGCTTGTGGTCTAGCTGTTATCAGGATTCAGGAGAAGTTA
The DNA here is from genome assembly GCF_963921235.1 of Mobula hypostoma. Classification (NCBI taxonomy): domain Eukaryota; kingdom Metazoa; phylum Chordata; class Chondrichthyes; order Myliobatiformes; family Myliobatidae; genus Mobula; species Mobula hypostoma. The sequence continues at coordinate 88,597,395 of NC_086106.1, forward strand.
TTCTGTGAGCAGTTCAAAAAAGACTTCTAAACACCCCAGAGTTCTGAAGCTTGCAACTCCTCTAAGAAATCACAGAATGTTATAAGTTAATGCTAAGCTAGTCGTAATTAATAAAAATGAAAAAAAACACATCAGCCAGTCACTAAATTCTACTGCAGCGATAACGTGAACCATCCTTAACAACACAAACAAATGTTAGTGCTGAATCTATCATAAACAAGAGAAAATCTGCAGATGCTGGAATTCAAAGTAACACACACAAAATGCTGGAGGAACTCAGCAGGCCAGGCAGCATCTACGGAAAAGAGTACAGTTGACGTTCCAGGCCGAGACCCTTCAGTAGGACTCAGGATTCGTCAATCCTGATGAAACATCGACTGTTTACTCTTTTCCATAGATGCTGCCTGGCATGCTGAGTTCCTCCAGTATTTTGTGTGAATGGCTCAAGCTATCACTCCTGGAATTGTATCATAGGTTACAGAGGACAGGAATGTTATAAACAAGTGAATGTGAATGTGAAGTGAATGGAACAGGGTTGAGCTTCTGACTAGAAGATAAAAATCAACTGCATATGACCTTGAACTTCATAATGAATCAGGGAAAAAAACCAAGGCAGGTTTCAAGTAGCTAAAGATTATCTTATCTCTCACTTTGTCTCAGTGAGTGTAAACTTAAACCTTTCTTGGTCAATCACTCAGAGAATTCAAAGATCATAAACAGTAACCAAGGCAAGTACATGCGGTACCCCTTCAAGACTGGTGTTACTTGCAGCTGCTGTGGGCCAGTAGTTGAGGGAATGAACTATCGCAATGCTGCAACCTGCCTTGCCAGGATAATGTCCAGCTCGTTCAGAGTTGTGAGTTGCAATCGTCCATCAAGGTGGAGGGATGCTATCATACTCCTTGTGTACTTTGCAGATAGTGCATAGAATTTGGGATATCAAAAGTTGAGTCATACCCAGCTTCTGACTTTTTTAACTAAAAAAATTATTTTGCTAGTCCAGTTGAGTTTCTGGCCTGGTCAGCTGCTGCTGGTGACATTGAACATCAAGAGTACATGGTTAGACTCATTCTAGTATGAGGTCATCATTGTCTGATGTTTTTACGCGGCAAAGGGAATTTCCAATTCTCAGCCCATGCCTGATTGTTGCCTCAGTCTTCTTGCAGGCATCGGTAGACTGCTTTGTTTTCTGAACGGTATTGAACATTATGCAATCATCAGCAAATGTGCCCACTTTCCACCTTATGGTGCAATGAGGAACATTGACAAAACAACAGGGGCTTAAGGCACTGCCCTGAGGCACAGCTGCTATAATGTTCAAATGCTGTTTGCTCAACCACTATCAATCTCAACCATCCCCTCGTGCAAGATATGATTATAACTAAACAACATGACCAGTGATGTTTAATAATTGTTTCTCCCTTGTACACCCTGTAATAGAAGTTCTCAGGGTCTGACTTACACAGTGTTGTCTTTTGTAGGACGTGATTCTCACACTACAGGAAAGGTTGTCCCTCAGGTGCATAGAACACTTTGCACTTGTGCTGGAGGTGGGCAATGAAGGTCCAGAGAAGAAACTTCTTCTTCTACATGAAGCAGAGACTCTGATACAGGTTAGTATCAGCAGGAGCCAGTACCAAACTCACATTCATTCTCTAAGCTATTTGCTTTTGATTTTCTTTTCAAATTTTCCCTCTCTAGATAATGCAGTAGTGGTTTGTAATAAGTTAGGATCTCTGGATATAAACTTATTTAATCCTCTAATGCTTATGCACACTGCATATCTAGCTACTTCCAACACACGGTTGGATGATCATTAGGAACAGCAATTCTGAATATTTGCTATTGCCTGTAATCCACTAATCAAAAGATCGGTCACCACAGATCAAATTAATGATATGAGAAATGAAAAGATAGGTTACGCTAGAAGGCAAAATTTAACCTTAAGGAGCTCAGGTAGGAGATTAAATTGGTCCAAATAACATAGCACACAAAACCTGCTATTTTCCCATAGACATAGACTGCTCTTTCAAAGGAGGGCACCTGGGCTCGACCGTAAAGGTTTATTCAGCCCAAATGTAATTAACTGATATTCTAATTGGACCCCCATGTCTACCATCAGGCCAACCTGGAGATAAGAGAAGCAGCCTAGAAGGATAAATAACATTTTTCAACATCTTTGTGATTCTGCCCATGCCCCAACAGGGAAACCCTGTAGCTCTTAAACTCTGGGTTTACACCCCACCTTTCTGAAGGCCTTACAATCACTCACCTGAATGCCAAGGTTTAGTCTTATAAATCTACATAACTTCCTACTAGCCTGACCCAAGAACATTCGCAGGTTACAGGTGGATGGAGAAAAAATATACGTTCGTTTGCTTCAGCAATAACCTGCTCCTCATTGGAAAATTACCACCATTATACATTTCCTGTTCCAATACCAGCTCTCAATTTGAAAATAATTATGAAATTCATGGCATCTTTGTTCCAGTTTGTGCTGAATTTACATTTCTAGTCAGTGAAATTATAAGTAGCTTCATCATATGATACTCTTATACTTGATAGCAAGAGGAACTTTAACCAATCTGCCAGGGTTGGTTGGATGCCTGTCTGGCAGAAATGAAAGGCCAGTATGGGCCTCCTTGAATTATTGAATATTCTCCAGTCAGATTCCCTATTTTAAATGGGCATCCAAAAATTAACATAAATATCAATACACAGCTAAAGAGCATAAGCAGACTATAAAATATTGTGTGTGTGTGTGTGTGTGTGTGTGTGTGTGTGTGTGTGTGTGTGTGTGATATGTACAGTATATGAGCAATTGTTTTAAGTTACCATTTAATAATTGGGAAGATTCCCTTTTACATTACTATACAACTTTTCCTTAACAGATATGATGACTCAATGTGTTTATTCTATAAGAATCTGTTTTTAATGTCCAATGCTAGGTTGTGCAGCGCAGTCATTTTAACGCCATGAAATGCATCCTCAGAATCACCTTTTTTCCAAAGGACCCAGTTGACCTACTGAGGAGGGACCCAGTGGCATTTGACTACCTATATGCTCAGGTAAGAACAGTAGCAAAATGCCACTTTTGACAAAAGTCTGGGACGAGGGCATGAACAGAACTGAAGACCACAGAACATGCATAGAAACATTTTAAAAAGCCTAACTCTCCCATTCTGAGGCCAATGGCAATGACTCTTGAAACCTGATTATTTTCAGACAATGATCCTTGTGTTAACATAACACCCTCTCCTCTTCACCAGACTTCACAAACAGAACCTTCATGCTAACCTGCAACCTCCAAACTGGACCAAAACATTCCTCAGTTAAAACATGGCAGAGCTATCAAAGGAAAGGCTACTGTGTGGTTTTAATCTATTGTACACAATGCCCTGAGCATTGTCCATGTAAAATATTGCCGTGGGGTGGGAAAGGTGTCATAACACAAAATTCATCAACCCTGCATCTACACACCACCAGTTTAATGTTCACTTTGAGGCAAAATACATTTTCTAGGCCTGTGAACCCCTTATAATGAATATCTAAAACCTTCATCCTTTTATTGCTGTACTGCAAGAATTATAACTGATTAAACCCAATAACGTATGAAGCTGAAAATCCCAAATCTAACAAGACAGCCTCCAGCATGATAGGAGCACATTCCACCACTAACTTCGGTTACTCAGTTTCAGCCCGAGCAAAATGTAGACTCCACTGAAGACCTGTGCTTGCACTTTTAATTATGTTCTGGGCATCCATTGGAGATTTCTTCATGTACGAAACCAACAGCAGGCCTCAGGTCTCACTTGCACTGAACCAATGAGTCAAACTAATTTACAATGACCATTGAATATTGAGACACTGCTGAAGCCACAATAGATCTCATGAATGGCTGAGGTTAACCAATGACATAAAACCCTGGGAATGAAGACAGAAAGAGCATAACAACCAGGCAGGATCAGATTGGCAATCAGGAAAGGTATTACGCTCTAGGACGGCCACTTCCAAACATCCATAGCGCCTTGAGTGAAGACATTTCTAGTATCAGGCCAAATTGGCCAATCCCTTATTCTGAGGCTGTGATTGTGACCCTTAATTCTAGACATTCCAGCTGGAAAAGTAGTCCGTTTATCAAGCCTAATAAGAATTGTATTTTCTCAACTCTTTCTTGCTAATTTATGAGGTGATGAAATACTTTATTCTTTTATTCCTTAAAATATTAATATTTGATTCCCCTTTTTTCCATTGAATTTTAAATGTTTTTCTAAATCTCATGGCATTCTTTGTCATGCTCTTCTCTGCTGCCAGTACTTGTCTCTTGGCTTCAGTTTTAACATTTTGTTAGTCTCCCTCTCTGTGACTCAACAGTCTTTAGTGTGTTCTTATTTTTAGCAAAGTGTATATTTTCCTTGAATTTATTGAACCTCATATAGAATGTTTCCCCTTACTATTTTACATCACTTTTTCCCAATACTGTGCTTTTTTCCCTGCAATGTTCTTTTTTCAGTTTTACAATCTTTTCTCCTATACATTACACTGGACTTTGTCATGTTTATAGTCTTATTATATTAGATATAATTGCCTTGTAGTTTCCCTATTTTTCTTTCTGCCTGGTTCAATCTCTATTATGAGATCCAGTAGTGAATCATTGTGTGTTGGGCTGATTATATACCACTACTGCACGGATCACTAAGTATTAGTACCAGTCTGGATGCTCACAGCTATAGCCCACCATACTGTAGAAAAGATGTTCATGTGGGCTGTGCCCTGCAGTGCAGTGAGTCTAGCACTCCCAGAGCAAAGACTCATTCATGTGGAGAAACTGCATGGTTTGCTGCAGGGTGGAGTATGGCCAACCATGTGGCCACCCTTTGCTGAGCTGTGGGGCTCAGGGCTGGTCTTAGGAAAGTCTGCAGATGCAGGAAATCCAAAGCAATGCACACAAAATGCTGGAGGAACTCAGCAGGTTGGGCAGCATCTAAGGAAATGAATAGTTAGTCGAAGTTTCAGGCTGAGACCCTTCTTCATGACTGAAAAGGAAGGAGGAAGAAGAAAACAGTGGAGGTTGGAGAAAGAGGCTAGTTGAAAGGTGATAGGTGAAGCCAGGAGGATGGGAAAGGTCAAAGGCTGGAGAAGAATGTATCTGGTTGGAGAGAAGAGTGGAACAAATGAGAAAGGGAAGGAGGAGGGGAACCAGGGGAAAGTAATAAGCAGGTATATGTTGACAGATGCCTACAGTTTCATTGATCTTTAAATACTTGAAACAGCTACTGTCAATTACCGCTAATAACCTGTATTCACTATGCTAAACAAGATTTAGTCTTGAACTTCACATCTTAGCAGAGAGCAGTGCACTGCTTGTCCCAGCTCACTCAACACCAGCCCTTACTAACAGCTTGTCCACACTGAGCTGTTAGTGAATCATTGCTGCCAGAATGCCTGTTTCCTGACACCCAAGTTCCTGGTACAGCATAGTGCAGCAACAGAAGGGCAACAGCACTGTCGGTAACATATTTCTAAATATATGGTTTGATGATACAAAGTCCCCTGTAATTCTGATTCCATTCTGCTGTATCAGTATGCACTGATACATCATTCGGAATTCGGAATCATTCTGAAAGGTGCCCTGCACAAATGAATGGATCTCTGCTTTCTCATCTGCTTTGGTTCTTCTTTTCAACAGTTAATCTTGAAGTAATTAAAATTCCCCGTGATTATTGCAATATTGTTCTTTTTGTTCATTTTCTTAATGTGTTTGCATACTTCTTCCTCCTACTCCCTTTCTCAGTTAGCTGTAATGTAGACTGCCCTTTTTTATTACGTTTTACTAATTCTATTTTACTACTCAAATAAATGCAGCTACTCTATTTCATCTTTTCCCTTTTCAAGATTTCTTTTTTCACAATATTGGCGCAATTAATTTAAATGTCAGTGCTTACTTTTCTCTGCTAACCTCTCTGCAGTCCCTTAAAAAAATAGCTAAATCTGAACCACGCCATCAACAGACATCACAACTCGATACCACCTTGACTCAAACTTGCACATGGCTTACATCATTTCTTGGTTCTGTCTAATTTCCTGGCCTAATTTACATATTAGTATTTAATTATTTATGGTTTTATATTGCTATATTTATACTCTATTCTTGGTTGGGGCAACTGTGACGAAAATCAATTTCCCTCGGGATCAATAAAGTTATGGCTATGACTATTTAGCAGGAATATCTGTCTGATTCCACCTTTGTCATTTGTTCCAATGTTGACCTTGACAATTTGATTTTCTCCCTTTTTCAAATTCTACACTAGTTGTCTCTTATTCTTGCATCATTTCATGGCCTTTGTCCATAGTCTAAATGGATGGTATCAGTCTATCAAATTTTAGAATGCCCTATGATTACCACTTCTCATTTTACTTTGCTAAACACAACCCCATTAGATTTCGCATCCAGAATCCACCACCCACCTTCCCACAATCCAGGAGAGTCTTAGGAACCATATTTAGTTCCCATATTGGGTTAATAACTTTCCCATTCTAACACAAGTGTGACATCATCCATCTTATTCCAAACACTCTGCTACAAAACATTGCACAGAAATGTGCATGTAGGTAAATTCAATCATGTTCACTAGATCAATATCCCTTCCTCCTTAAGATGACATCATCCCATTAAAAAGCTGCACTTATCTGAGCTAATCAACTGCAAAGCAATAGCTTACAGACAAACTCAATCAATATTCCATCTTGTTATATAGTCATGACCAATGTATCAATAAAATTATGCATATTTTCTTTATCATAAGAGATAATCTCCCACAGCACTACATACTTCAATGAGGTCTGTTTTTACTCCAGAATTCGATTCTTAATTCCTGATCTTACTGTCAGTTAACTAATAACTTTAAGTGAGAATGTGGATACCTCTAATAAAATGAATTTACTCTTTTATGGACATGTGTCTCTTGGAAGGTTAAAAATTATGTTGCGTGATGTTTACACATGAATGTTTAATTTGTTGATCTGAGTTGTTTGCTATCTTAATAGATATATTAACACTTAAAATAAATAGGAATAGAATTTCTTTAAATACTGTTTACAGTCCAGTGTTTATATTTTTAGTTGACAAGAAATTGTAGGCTTGCATCTGTTTTTCTATGCAATACAACAATGTATATCTTCCCAATCTACTCTTTTAGAGTACAACTTAAATTAATTTTTACTGTGACCAGCATCTCTTGGCTGTCTCCGCACTTCCCCTCCCAGCCTAGTCCAACAAATCTTATTTCTTCAAGCTGAGATACAGCTTCATTTAGAATGCCATCTTAATATCCTTCTAACAAGAGGCAGTCTCCATGAGTAACGCTGGGCAAAGGCATCCAGATATTCAAGCATGCTCAAAAATGAAGAGGTAGAGATTAATTCTGTGCCAACATCAGCCCCAAACTGTTCAGCCTGGAGAGTTGCATATAAACACTGAATCTCACCAAGCAAATGGAAGTGAAAAAGGACTTGATTTATCACATAAACACAGGAATTCTGCAGATGCTGGAAATTCAAGCAACATACATCAAAGTTGCTGGTGAACGCAGCAGGCCAAGCAGCATCTGTAGGAAGAGGTGCATTCGACGTTTCAGGCCGAGACCCTGACAAAGGGTCCTACAGATGCTGCTTGGCCTGCTGCGTTCACCAGCAACTTTGATGTATGATTTATCACATGTCCTTTTGTCTATATTTGAAACAAGAGCACGAGGCAGTCTGGAGCTGAATGGTCTTGGCAAAATTAAACAAGTAGTGCAAAAACGGAAACAAAAGCACAGTGAGGTAATGCTCATGGTTTCAATGACTATTCAGAAATCAGATGGCAGAGGGTAAAAAGCTGTTCCTGAATCAGTGAATGTGTGTCTTCAGGCTCTGTACCTCCTTCCTGATGTTAACAATGAGAAGAGGACATGTCCTGGGTGGTGGGGGTCCTTAATGACAGATACTGCCTTTTTGAGGCACCACTCCTAGAAGGTGTCTTGTATATTACAGAGACTAGTGCCTATGATGGAGCTGACAAATGAAGCCAAAACATATCATCTGTGCAGCATAACTGACTGTCCACAGTTGTTGACGTTTCAGCATTGTCTGTACCATTTTCATGGTGAACTACTCCACAAACAAAGATGAAATTCTTAGAGCTGCCTTCTCTCTTCAATTACATAATTAATGCGGTCAGACTACCGAACTTAGATTTGATGTGTTGATTGTGGGATCCCTTAGCTGCCTGTTGCATCTTACTTTCTATGTATTGCATCTGATAGCATTTTAAATGTCCTGTGATAAAAGTTCACTAGGTGTTTTAAAGTAAATTAGGGTTATCCCTTGCTTCACTGTAATAGTAGAGAGAGAGAGAGATGCCAGGTCATAACATTATGGATTGTATTGTGTACATATCTCTGCTGGTAAAGGTCCACAACACTCATCGATACCTAGCTTTGAGTGTGAAGCCTATTCAGTGTCTATCCGATTTAGCACCACTGTAGTGTTTCAGTACTGTGCTGTGCAAAAGCCTGAGGCACATATATTTAGTAAGGGTACCTAAGACTTTTCCACAGTACTGTAGTAATTTTATGTATTGCACTGTACTACTACCACAAAAAAAATTTCATGACATATGTGAGTGATGATTATCCTGATTCTGCTATGAGTCTCCATTGTGGACTGGGTTTGAAGAGAGTAGAGAGGGGATTCATGGTTGGGAGAAGGAAGGGAGTGGGAAACACCAGAGAGATATTCTGAAATGATTAATAAACCAACTGTTTGGAATCAAATAACCTTGCTGATGTCTCAAGACTTGGTGTGTCTGTACCCGCACCATCGCCATACCTGGCACTCCTTCCCTGCCACCTATCCCACACTCCTCCCGCAGCACTCCACCCCCGCCATTCCCAATATCCTTTGGTCCTGCCAGATTTACAAACTCACTCTCCACTCCATGTTGATAAATACAGTGCTGTGCAAAATTCTTAGGCACATACAGTATATATATATATATATATATGCGTGCGTGCCCAGACTTTTGCACAACATTTATTCATTATTCATTACCTCTCATTGATCCAGTTTGGTATCTGTGTCCTTCAGGACTCAGTCAACTTGGTCATTGATAGTGCTTGCAAGCCACTTCTGGTGATAGACTTTGGAGACTCGGTACCAATGTAGATTTTTCAGTGCTTCTTCCATGAGTTGTTCAACATGGAGGAGCATGGTCGCATGAAGCAGAGTGAGTGTATCAACCAGCGAAAAACAGCTGGTGAGTAACTGTAACAGAGCTAGGAAATGCACTGCATAAGGTGAGCAGAACAACTACATGGCATTCACACCAATATAAAGAATATCAGAAAAATAAAATGGTGTATACTGTAATTAGTGTGAAAAATGGTAATTTTCCCTCAATAGTCAGATGGAGAAATGGATCTCAAGTCCTAGGGCTTGGGGCTTTCATGTGCCAAACTGATTCCAAGGTTAAATTGCTCTGTGCTGATTTAGGAAACTCTAGCAAAAGCAAGCAATAGTTTGAATTACTCTCGTTCACTTCTGTGCTTCGAAACTATGGATTAGCAAATTAAGTAAAACTTGTTTTATTTTCTGTCTTTTGACTCCTGCTATGCATTTCATATATACTGTAGATTTGTGTCAAGTGAAGACAGGACTGGAAAAGTAACACACCAAAATGCTGGATGAACTCAGCAGGTCAGGCAGCATCTATGGAGAGGAATAAATAGCCTACTCATCATGACTGAGAATGACATAACTTCAATTTCCCACCCTCCACATCTACTCACCACAGCTCCCCCACTTCCCAGCCAACCAGCCCTTTCTCCTTTCCTCAAAAGGCCTGACAACATTCTCCTCTCCAGTTTAACATGTGAAAATTATCACTTGAGAAAAATGCCAGGAGGCAACTTACCCCATCAAAAATCCATGGTTTCCTGAGAGGAGATGGGAAATTTGAGGTTGTGAAAGTGCATTTCTGTTACTAGAATTTATTGAATAATTTCAGAAGTTTTTACTTTCCTTCTGCAGAGCTGCAGTGATGTGATGAAAGAACGATTCAGTGGTGACTTAGCAGAAAATATAATGCTGAAATTGACTGCGCTGCATATCTACATCACTGTCTCCAGTGCAAGAACCAATCAGAAGATCACCCTCAGAAACGTTGAGTAAGTATTTTATATTTATTCATTTTTCAACATGTGTATATGGCTAGCAAGTCCAGCATTAATTGACCCTCTCTAATTACTGTTACAAAGATGGTGATGAGCAACCAACTTGAACCACAGAGTCCTTCTGCTTAACAGCAAAGGACATGTTCTGGAATATAATTCACTGAGCATGAGACAACTGAGAATTAGGATGACCAGAATTTTTTGGTTAACTTGAGCTGTAATGTTTCCTTTTCATAATATCTGATTTTACCATACAAAGATGCTTAAAATGTTACAATTAAATCTTCTGGAATTTTTAAGAAACAAAATATTCAGCAGCAGTATGTACATAAAAGGCAAATTAAATCCCAATACATTTGTGCCTTTTTCTTAAAGCTTTCTGGACTGAAAATAAAAGATATAATATTGTTTCTAATCGTGTGCTTCTTGTGAGAAGGTAAATAAAAGAGACTCCAATCAGCTCCTGCTGATGAAAAGAGAACCCAGATAAAGAAGAACTTAAGGTATCTGAGGAATAAAAGGAAACCAAATAGTGAATTGAAGCCTAGATTGCAGACCACAAGTTTGAGTAAAAATGGCCAAGATAATGTGTAGCCGAAAGACTCCACGTAAGGTCAGCAGGAAAGGACCTTAAAGAGATAATATCCTGCTGAAAAACAAACTGATTCATGGAATTGATATCAAGAGTTAGGAAAAGTCTCAGTTACATGAATTATTAACAATCGGGGGGAAATGGACCACAGAAGCAGTCAGATTTCTTTGAATGTTATTCATTTTTCAATGATTGAGAACAAATTAAATAGATTTTTTTCAGACAACCTCTCAAAGTCTCTCAAAACTCCCCTCTCCCAGTGCTGCTTTTAATACCCTTCGGTCCATTTTCAGCTCTGAACTGCTACTGTTCTAGGTATTGCATAGCGGCATACTAAGGGTGGGATTTATAATTTTCTATATCAGTAATATCAAATTGTTTAAGTTCTTCAAAAACAAGAATATCACTGAAATAGATGGGGAAATAAGAAAGAAAACAGCATTGATTTTTCTATATTAATATTCTGTGAAGCTGTCAGACCATTGAGAAGGTGATGAGTGAGGTGCCTTCCTGGACCTGCCTGCTATCCCTTTGGTACTGATATTCACACAGTGCTGCTGAACAGGAAGTTCCAGGATTTAGACACAGTAAAAATGAAGGACCAGCAATATTTTACGAAGTGCAGGTGAGAATTAGAAAATTCAATATGAACTAATAACAGGCTAGAATAAATGGAGGGGAGACTGAATAACATGAATTAAGGAGGAGGAATAAACAATATCAAGATCACATTGCTCTGCTCAGACTAAGAGCTGAGTACTCCAGTTTCCTTCTTGCTCCCCCCTCCAAGAACACAGTAGCCACTCCTCACTGTTATAGGAAGAACAATGTGAGCTGAGATTAGGGGAGGAAAAGAAAACCACCTCCACACTTCCAATCGTGTCATTAATTCAGGAACAGTTGACATATGAAATAGTAACATCTCAAATAACCTTCAATTTACACACAGGGAATTAAGGAAAATATGCACAAATTGGAGACAAACAACAAATTACCTACATTACTACCAATACTTGCTTCTGTTACCATAAACAATGAAAGTCCCAAAGATTTCAGGAGTCATAACGGTTGTTCTTATGTGTTTCTTAAGGAAAGTATACAAGCCAACACTCATGTTGTTTTCTGTTCATCAGTAACCCAGAAATTAACAGCAAATAGAAGTCTTACCAGTCCTTGGATACTGCAACAGTAGGATGATAATATTCAACATGATCTGAAAGTAATGTAATTTTAAAAAAGCAGCAGTTGAGAAATGGTATGCAAGCGTGCTTAGAATAGGCCTGGCTAGGTGATAGTTCAAGATTCATGTAAAAAAATTATTTGCATAATGTTTAATCCTGCCTTGAATCACACAATCTAACTGTAAAAGAACATAATTGTTTCAAATTTTCTTTCTATTAATGCATTCATTAGAAGTTGCTGTGTTAGCGTAATTTTACCAATACAGCTGAAAATGGGCTTTATTGCCAAAAATGAGCATGTTAGCAGGGTATCCATTTCTCCACCTATATTTCCCTATACAAAAAATGACTTTAAAAGACTGTACTGTTCTTTTTCAATTTCATTAGCATGAATAGTCAGTTTCTCAGCAATTTCAGTATTTAAGTATGAAAAGCAAAAAGCATATGCATGTACACCCTAGAAAATATGCATCCCAGAATTTAACATTGCCAATTTCTGGGCCAATCATAATCCTGACAGTTGCATGAATGTATTCTTAAATCATTAAAGCTGATATTAAATGGGAACATTAGTGCTTTGGGTTGTAATTTAAAATCCCTGATCTTTCTAAGGCGTAGAAGTGTATCGACCTAATGCACATAAATGTAATTACTATTGATGGCTACAATGGTCAGCATTGCTGTGGTGAGCCAGAGGGCCTCTTACTGTCTTATATGCGATTCAATTTTCAGCTTAGTGCCATTTCTGCTTGGAATGCACTGACATTAATATGGTAGCTCCTCCTAGAAAACTAAGAATTCTGATTAAAGTCATTTTCAATGTAATGAATATTCAACTAAACAAATAAGTAAATTATATAATCAATAGAGAATCATAAGGAAACACCCTGTCAGACCAACCTTCTCATTGACTTTTAAGTGAAAGCCCAAGTGGACAATGCTTAGTCCAATTACAACATGTACCTCAGATTCTGAGAACTTGGTAAGTGAGAACAAAGAGTGAGTATTGTTTAGCAGATCATCTATTTAGGGACTGTCACATGACCTGCTAAACATTTTCAAAACCTTCTGTTTTTAATTTGAGTTTCCAGCATGGGCAGTTAGATTTTTTTTTACTTTGGCATCTTTATGTCTTAGTGCTAAGACCACTCCTGTTTCCAATGTTAGGTTTCATTCGTTCTCAGGCAATAAGAACTACAAATGATTCCAAACCAGTTAGTGTTGTCAATCAAAAGTTTTCAAAAGTTACAGAATAGTTTGAACAAAATATGTAAAAAGTAGAATTCTCAACTATAGCACTATAGTGGACAATGAACAAAGTTGTCTAGGTAACAACGAAACATTGATTAACTGAGAAAGTGGACAAAGGAATGGCAGATGGAGTTTATTACGAGAGGGCATAGTATTGCATTAAGGGCATACTTTGTAAATGGCAGGACCCATAGGTGTGTTGTAGGCCAGAGAGATCCGGGGTACAAGTATGTAGTTCCCAGAAAGTTGCAACACGGACAAGGTGGTGAAGAAGGCACAAACACAAAAATGCTGGAGGAACTCAGCAGGCCAGGCAGAATCTGTGAAGGGAAATAGATATCTGGGCATATGATATGAACATCATGTTGCAGCTGTACAAGATATTGATGAGACCGCAGATGGAATATTGTGTGCAGTTCCCGTTGCAATGTTATAGGAAAGATCTAACTGAGCAGGAAAAGGTGCAAAAAAAGATTCACAAGGGTACTTCTGGGACTGGAGGACTAGAGTTATAAGGAGAGACTGGATAGAGTGATTCTGTTTTCCCCCGACCACAGGAAGGTTAGGAATGACCTTATAGAATTTATAAAATCATGAGGGGCATAGATAAGGTGGTTGGTAATAGTCTTTTACCTAGGGTAGGGAAGTATAACACTAGACAGCAGAAGTTTAAGGTGAGAGTGAAAGGATAAAGAGGGGCAGGTTTTCATTCAGAGGGTGGTGGGTATATGGAATGAGCTGCTAGAGAGAGTGGTTGACGAAGGTAAAATTGCAACATTTAAAAGACACTTGGGCCTAGACATGGATAGCAAAGTGTTGATGGATATAAGCCAAATGCAGGGAAATAGAACTATTTCAGGCAGGCACCTTGATCAGCATGGATAAGTTCTACTGAAGGTCGTGTTTCCCTGCTGTGCAACTCTTAATAGCGGATGAAATTTAATGCCTGCAAGATTAAAATACACCATGTTAGAAGAAAAAGCACTATAGTGGACAATGAACAAAATTGTCCAAGGTAACAAAACATTGATTAACTGAGGAAGTGGGCAAAAGAATGCAGATGGGATTTATTAAGACAGGGCATAGCGATGCATTATGGAAAGTTACACCAGGGCATTCTTCCTGATTACGATTCTTCATTCAAGCAAAATACTTAGTAAGTATTTTGCATCAGTGATCACTGTGGAAGACAAAAGCAGTATGCCAGAAATTCAAGTGTCAGGCGGTTGAAATGAGTGTTGTTGCTATTGCAAAAGAGAAGATGCCTGGGAAGCTGAAAAATCTGAAGGTAGATAAATCACTTGGAGCAGATGGACTATACTCCAGGGTTCTAAAAGGGGTAGCTGAAGAGATTGTGGAGGCATTAGTAATGATCTTTCAAGAATCACTAGATTCTGGAATGGTTCCAAAGGAATGTAAAATTGCAAGTGTCATAAGAAGGGAGGGAGGCAGAAGGAAGAAAATTATAGTGCAGTTAGCCTGACTTCAGTCATTGTGTAGATGTTGGAGTCCATTATTAAGAATGAGGTTCTGGGGAATTTGGGGGTACCTGATAAAGCAGACAAAAGACAGCATAGTTTTCTTAAGGGGAAATCTTGTCTGACAAATCTGTTGGAATTCTTTGAGGAAATAGCAGACAGGATCGATAAAGGAGAGTCAGTGGGCATTGTTTACTTGAATTTTCATAATGCTTTTGACGAGGTGCCACACATGAGCCTGCTTAACAAGATAAGTGGCCATGGTATTACAGGAAAGATACTAGCAATGATAGAAGGTTCAATGATCTACAGGAGGGAAAGATTGGAAATAAAGGAGGCCTATTCTGCTTGGATGCCAATGACGAGTGGTGTTTCGTATTGGTCGGTACTGCGACCACTTCTTTTCACATTTATGTCAATGATTTGGATGATGGAATCGATGGCTTGTGGCCAAGTTTTTAGACAATCCATAGATAGGTGGAGGGGCAGGTAGTATTAAGGAAGCAGGGAATCTGCAGAAGGACTTGACAGATTTGGAGAATGGGCAAAGAAGAGGCAAATGGAATATAGTGTAGGAAACTGTGGTGGAAGGAAGAAAGACATAGACTATTTTCTAAATGGGAAGAAAATTCAAAAATCAGAGGTGCAAAAGGACTTTGGAGTCCTCGTGCAGAATACCTTAAAGTTTAACTTGCTGGTTGAGCTGGTGATAAGGGAGGCGAATGCAACGTTAGCATTCATTTCGGCAAGACTAGAATATAAACGCAAGGATGTGAGGCTGAGGTTAACGTTGCATTTGCCTCCCTTATCACCAGCTCAACCTGCAAGTTAAACTTTAAAGCATTGGTCAGACTGCACTTGAAGTACTGCGAGCAGCTTTGGACCCCTTATCTAAGGAAAAATGTGCTGGCATTGGAGAAGGTTCAGAGGAGGTTCACAAGAATGATTCCAGGAATGAAAGAATTAATGTATGAAGTGTGTTTGATGGTTCTTGGTCTGTAGTCACCGGAATTTAGAAATGGGATGGAGGGGAGATTTCATTGAAACCTATCAAATATTGAAAGGCCTAGACAGAGAGGATGTGAAGAGAGTGCTTCCTCTAGTGGGTAAGTCTTGGACCAGAGGGCACAGCCTCAGAGTAGAGGACGTCCATTTATAACAGAGATGAGGAGGGATTTCTTTAGCCAGAGGATGGTGAATCTCCGGAATTCATTGCCATGGATGGCTGTGGATGCCAAGTATTGAGTATATTTATAGCAGAGATTGATAGATTCTTGATTAGTCAGATAATCAAAGGTTATGGGAGAAGGCAGAACAATGGAGTTGAGAAGTATAATAAATCAGCCATGAATGAATCGCTGAGCAGGCTTGATGGGCTGAATGGCCTAATTCTGCTGCTATATCTTGTGATCTTATGGTCTTATAGACTTTAAATCTAAAGAGTTCAGAGTAGCGAATGAAGCCAATGGAATAAAAAAAAAAGAATAGTGGAAGAATTTAGCAGGTCAAGCAGAACCTGAAGACAACATGTATAAATCAACCTTTTGAACTGAGGACTGGGTTCAATTGACGTACAACTTTTGGCTCCACAGATCATTCTTGAGCATCACTGACTTTTTCCAGACTTTTGCACTTTGCTTCATGTTCCAATTTCTGCAATCGTTTTTATCTTCAAAATGAATGAGATACTGAATTACTGAAGAATTTGTGTCAGGAGCAAATATTAGCAAATCGTATGGTTGGATTACATCTCAAATATCCCACCAGTTCTTGTTGATGAAAAGTAGGAGAAACATTCTAATGCAGGAGGCAGAGAGGAAAGGCCCTAATCACTTGTGTTAGATTTCTGAGTTTTGAAGAAGAAACAGAACATTTAATCTGCAGCCTGGGGTGTTGGTATCTATTGGCATTATCCCTTAGAGGAAATATTCATGTTTTGAGAAGTGTGCATCACTGGCAAGGCCAATAATTATTATCATCCCCAATTGTTCTTAAGAAGGTGGTGATATATTATATGCTAATGATCATTAACCTACAATTGCAAAGGAAATATTAGAACAAATTATTAAAGTTTTAAGATGTACTCTATACAAGGAAAGACAGGCAGAGGGTTTTAGGAAATTCCAGAGTCTCAGGTCTTGAAGTCATGGCTGACAAAGGTAAATGTGCAGAGATGTTAAAAAATTTCCAGTGGCAAAAGTGTAAAAGATTGCAGAGAAACATAGAACTGGAAGTAATTACAAAATCAAAGAGGTTTTGGACCATAGGTAGATATGAAACAAGTCTGGGATTCTAAAATTGGATTTTCAATGAACTATCAATCATTGTAGATCAAGAAGCAGAGCAAATACAATTTGGTGTGAGTTAGTATGCAGTAGCAAAGTTGCAGGATCCTACGAATTTTCAAGAGTTAGAATGAGGGAGACCAGCCAAGAATGAGTTAATACCATCAAGCCTTGATATAATAAAGGAAAAAGATTAAAATATGTTGGATTTTGAAACTTCCAGCTGTAGGAAATAATCCTATAGCACTCCTGACAACGGATATTCTAATTGCTCAAAAATAATTCTAAAACTTCTCTCACGTGATCAATTGCATTGATAGAATTGAATTTTCTTGTTTTCCTAAGCAGCACTAACCAATTGGGAGCTGGGACAGCACGGTAGTGCCGGTGACCCAGATTCAATCCCTGGAACTGTCTGTAAGGAGTTTTTACATTCTTCCCATGACCACATGGCTTTCCTCCAGGTGCTCCAGTTTCCTCCACGTTCCAAAGACGTACGGATTAGTATGTTGATTGGTCACATGGGTATAATTGGGCAGCGTGGACTCATGGGGCCAGCTGGGCCTGTTACCATGCTATACCTATAAATAAATAAATAATACCTCCCACCCTTTGTTCACAGAGCTAGTAGAGCCAGGAATATAATTACATGATATAACATTATACACACTGTCCTCCAAAAGACCAGGAATTCTGCTGTACAGCAAGAAAGTGGGCAATATTGAAGCTATATAAAATCCACCCACTTCTACCTCAGTAGCATTTCACATCTACTGAAAGTCTAAGTGATGTCTGGACCCCACCTAACCATCTCTCCACAGTGCATTACTGAACTGAGGATTTATGAGCAAAATAGTTTATCAATTGTTTCTAAGTATATGAGACCTCTCTAGTGTCGACATACCTGAGATTAGCCACAGTACTTCAGTCAAATTTTTCTCAGATGCTGACAGACATAATATTCAAATCTAGGAACAGTACATGCATTGATGGACTAAAGCTTGCATTTATGTTTTGTACATTCCTCTCATGCTCCCGTCAGAATATAATTATTTGCCAGATTCTCAGGCCCCAACTTCTGCTGCAATGAATGCAATTTGTTTCTCTGTTAAATCCTCCAGGAAGGAATGGGGCCTTGAGCTGTTCCTGCCACCATCTCTTCTGATGTACGTGAAGGAAAAGCATGCACGGAAAATCCTCTCACATCACCTCAAAGCAACACAAGCTCCAGGTCCTTTAGGCAAAAAGGTAAAACAAAGGAGAGTGGAGAGAGGAGTGCAGATGTATGATAACACAGCAGAAATGCTGAAGTGGTAAAACAGACTGTGTAGCAATCCTTCTGCAGGTCATAATTCAACACTACGTATTCAGAAAGCTAAAATACCGATCCATTAAGACCCTTACATAAAATAAAGTGCCAGGGCAATCCAGATGAACCACTGCCAGGTTTGTTCTTTTTTCCTTGCATTCATTATGAATAGAGCAAGATGTGTTTCATCAGCAAAAGAGCTTTTGCAGGACACATTTTTTAAATTCCTGTATAGGTTTGTTTATAAAGTGTTTCTATAAACACGTAGGACATTTTTAACTGTGTTGTGGCAAGACATAGCTATGAAGTTAAAAACTATTATTAAAGCTAACCAAATTGACACACGTGAGTGCATTCATATTTATCAAATTTGTTCAGTTGTATCTTTATTCAGATTTCCAGGAGGAGAAGGAATAATATTAATCTTTGACCTAACACTCAGGCAGCAAACAGGTCAGAGATGTTTTAAGGCCCATTGCTCACTTAAGGAAAACCAGCAAGCGGTAAATTGCTTCCGTATTGGGCAACTCAAAAGCAGTCTTAATTCTGACTAGCTCAGTCCTTGAAAGAGGGATTGAAATTGGAGAACAAGGCACCACTGACGAGATTCGTTTTGTGAAGGTGTAGCAGCATTCCAGGATGTTTTCAGCATGATTGCATGGATTTCCACTGCCACCAGGGACAGGTAGGGAGGGCTTCTTCCTTTGCAGAGGGGTTGAAGTGCGATCAACCTTCCAAGATCAACATTCCTCCCCGCAACTTTCCAATGAGCAATGAGTCCAGAAGCTAAGATTAACAAAACCAATGATGGTAGAGATACATCTGATATTTTTTTTGAAGGCAGAATGCCAACTAAACACTGATGAGGATGAAGATCATTGTGTTCCTGAATTTATCAGCTTCTGAGTCATTTCACATATTGTCAGGGTGACACAGGGGCATCACTAGTAGAGCTGCTCTCTCACAGCTTGAGTGACCCAGGTTTACTCCTGCCCTCCAGGGCTGCATATTCCTCCTATAGTTACTGCCTAATACACTGCTGGCATTTAGGGCAGCAAATGTTCCCCCTGTAACCACACGAATTTCCTCAGGGTGTTCCAATTCACTCCTACCTTCTAATGACAGATACTATGGCATGTAGTGAGTGGTAGAATACGAGGGAAGTGAAGATGGGGAGATTAAAAATGGAATTGGTGTAGGATAGTTTAATTGAGTATTTAATGGATAGCATGGATTCAGCAGGCTGAATTATCTGATTATCACATTATCTGATCCATTTGCGATGTCCAATTCCATCCATATGATCACAGAGGCTTATTAGAAGAAACAATTTCACCTATCTTTCCTTATATTCTGACAGAATAAGCATGCGTATTTCTCTAGACTAAGGGTATAAATCAATATAACCTGATTGTCAATCCTGTACACCCAGAAGTGAAAGCACATTCAGATGGAGAAGTAACATAAAGATTTTTACTCCTCTTGTACGATGGGTGATTGATAAGTTTGTGGCCTACGGTAGAGGGAGTCAATTTTAGAAAACCTAGCACATTTACTTTTCAATCTAGTCCACTCCTACATTTACACACTTAGTCCAGCGGTCCTGGGGCATACAGATCTTGGACCTCCAGAAACTGTCCGCAGCAAGGGTGATTGACAAGTTCGTGGCCTAAGGTAGAAGGATATGTCATACAGATCTCGTTACATGTGCATGCAGTTCAACTCTTTGAGTGATTATGCAGAAAGTTTGAAGTTAATAACTCATCAGGGGTAATTGATAAGTTTGTGGCTTAAGGTAGAAGGAGGTGAGTATAAATCAGTGTTCTGGAATCTTTAATGTTACACTGAGGCTCCCTGTCATCATTGGTGGAAGCTTCTTGCCTACTTTTTGTCACCTGGAAATTGACATGCAGTACAAAGTGAGTAGAAATTCTTTGCAAAAGACCTTCATATAGGGCACATCCAATAAGAAGAACCGTCTTAGAACTCAAGCCATGATTTATGCACCTAACCACCTTTCTCACACCAAGTTTACCTTTGCATATGTCAATCAAGTAAAGCTATTCAAACCCTGCTTCTAATTCTATTACAAATTAATCCAAAAAAAATTCTTCATTTTCCAAAAAATATTTCTTATGAAGTATTTTTGAATATCTTGTGTTTAATTAACATTAATTTGCAAAATAACTGTATTTAAATATTGCTATGTGTTTTTAATCTATAAAAGTACTTGTTTAATCACAATTTGGTGTCTGATTAGCATGGATTCTGTTAAGCAACTATTTTTGCTGAATAATTTTGCTGATAATTTGCTGAAAGCCTGTTTGTTTTATACAGATTTCTATAGTACAAGCCAAACTGCAGTACCTGCGAATCCTGAATGAGCTCCCTTTGTATCCAGGAGGACTTTTTAACTCTGTTGTGCTGGTAATGTTACTAATAAACTATCTACTGAAATGTTAAATACAAACAGTAAGTAACATGAAATTTGCAACCTGATAACACTTTTCAGGTAACAGATATCACTGATGTTTTGGATTTCTGGATATTCATAAGTTATTTGATACCAGGCTTGCTCGCAAAATTTAGCTCTTGCTCTTAAACAGGCATTAGCTGCAGTGAAGCAATATTGGCTGAGAGGTAAACAAACACTGGTAGTGAACGGTTTAATAATGTAGTACTAGCACTTAGGTTTGCTATAAGGACCTCGTCTCCATTTGCCATAATGAATTTGGTGCAGGGGGTGAAATTTCAAAATTTAATGTTGCAGTATTTTACAGAAGATCCAAAATTGCAGAACTCAAAAAACTTGAAATAGCAAATAAACAGAGGTGACAACAGCAACACCTATCAGGACTTGGTGAAATGGATTGTGACATGGCAACGAAATCTAATACGGAAAACAAGTGAAGTGACGTATTTGGTAGTTGAATTATGAAAACAATATAAACAGAATGGTACACATTCAGGCAGTTGCAGTAGCAGAGTCTGAGATTTCACATAGAAAAGTCTTCATTAAGATTGTTAAAAAGTATACAGAGATTTTGGTTTTACTATTATGAACATGTATCATAACCTTTCATGATGCAATACAATTTCAATAAAGAAATATATTGTTAAGGAAAATTGTGGACCTATCACCCTGAGAATTAGAACACAGAATGCTATAATTTCATGCGAATCAGGAGCTGGTGCAGGAGTAGACTACTCAGAACCTCCAACAGGCTTTGTCATTAAAAAAAGATCATAAATGCTAAAGTACAGACATAAATTTAGGCTATTACAGAAGAGAGAGTACTTTTTGGAGGGACATCTTTCAGCTGAGATGTTTAATCCAGGGTCTTATCTACTTTAATAGGTGAATATAAAAGATCGCCCAGATTGAGACTGGATTGAAGAACACAGAAATTATCAGTGGTATTCTGGCCAATGTTTTTCCTTCATTAAACATTATTAGGATAGATTATCTGGTAATTTATTGCTGAGGGAGTTGAAAATACTGCCATATTTCTTACAATGACATTTAAAAAATTACTTGTGGAAGGCAGGTATAGCTGGCAAGGTCAGAATTTAATACTCAGACCTTAACTGCTCTTTTGAGCTAAAGTTATGTTGGCTTCATGAAATATTATATTCCATGTGGTGAAGGTCAAAGTAGTTTCTAAAAGGGTATTTCATAGAACAGATGAGAGTCAACTGCACTGTTGACTGCATTTCAAAAGTACTTTATTGGTTGTTAAGCTCTTTGGGAAAACTTGAGATCGTAAACAGCATCATGAAAATCAAATCCTTTTTGCTCTGCAAAGATATTCCTTACGAATCTTACATTCATCTGCTGATATAACTGACAGAAGCTGCCCGTGGCTTCGTCTAATAGAAACAGCAATGCCTATAAGTATCTATCGAGTAAATAGCTCTAATGCAGCATACAGCAGTGAAAGTGCACTGAGCTGTCATCTCCAAATTCATTCTATTTACCAGGACGAATTTCTGAGCCTGGGAACAAAATGCTGATATGACATTTTAGCGAGTCAGATTAAATCAATTCAGAGTAAATTTATAGCCACAGTTTTTGAACGAGGAAAATACTTTTCACTAAATGGAAAGAACTAATTAGATTGCTATGAATGAATGAAAAAAATAAGGTGATGACTAAGTATAAGGAAAGATGAGTCCATTTCAAGAAAGAAAATTAAGGGATTAGATGAGAAGTCAGAAAACACAAAAACAATAAGACTAAAAGGAACTATGAAATTAAATCATAGAAGAACATGAAACAAAATAGTAAAATATTTTAGACCATAAGACCATACATATAGGAGCAGAATCTTGCCATTTGGCCCATCGAATCTGCTCTGCCATTTCATCACAGCTGATCCAATTTTCCTTGCAGCCTCAATCTCCTGCCTCTCCTCGAATCCCCTCATGTCCTGACCAATCAAGAATCTATCAACCTCTGCCTTAATTATACATACAGACTTAGCCTCCACAGCTGCCTGTGGCAAAGAGTTCCACAGATTCACCACCCTCTGGCTACAGAAATTCCTCCTCATCTCCATTCTAAAAGGACACCCCTCCATTCTGAAGTTGTGTCCTCTGGTCTTTGGCTCTTCCACCATAGAAAACATCCTCTCCACATCCACTCTATCAAGGCCTTTCACCATTCGATAGGTTTCAATTAGGTCACCCCTCAATCTTCTCAATATAAACCCAGAGCCATCAAAAGCTCTACATATGACAAGTAATTCAATCTTGAATCATTTCATGAACCTCCTTTGAACCCTCTCCAGTTTCCGCACATCCTTTCTAAAATAAGTGGACCAAACTTGCATACAATACTCCATGAG
This sequence comes from Mobula hypostoma, assembly GCF_963921235.1. Lineage (NCBI taxonomy): Eukaryota > Metazoa > Chordata > Chondrichthyes > Myliobatiformes > Myliobatidae > Mobula > Mobula hypostoma. The sequence goes on from NC_086106.1 coordinate 88,620,552, forward strand.
GCCTCACCAATGCTTTATAAAGTCTCAACATTACATACTTGCTTTTATATTCCAGTCTTCTTGAAATGAATGCTAAAATCACATTTGCCTTCCTCAGCATAGACTCAACCTGCAAAGTAACCTTTAGGAAATCCTGCACAAGGACTCCCAAGTCCCTTTGTACTTCAGTTTTCTGCATTTTCTCTCCATTTAGAAAATAGTCAACCCTTTCTTTTCTTCTACCAAAGTGCATGACCATACACTTCCTGACATTCCATCTGCTACTTCTTTGTCCAGTCTCCTAATAATGTAGCCTCTCTACATCCTCAAAACTACCTGCCCCTCTACCTATCTTCATATCATCTGCAAACTTTGCAACAAAGGGAGCCATCAATTCTGTTATCTAAATCATTGACATATAATATAAAAAGAATTATTCCCAACACAAACCCGTGAAACACACGAGTTACTGGCAGCAACCAGCAAAGGCTCCCTTTATTCCTACTCTTTGCCTCCTGCCAATCAGCCACTGTTTTATCCATACTAGAATCTTTCCTGTAATCTATGGGCTTGTAGCTTATTAAGCAGCCTCATGTGTGGCACTTTGACCAAGGGCTTATGAAAATCCAAGTACACAACATTAACCAAATCTCCTTTGTCTATCCTGCTTGTTATTTCTTCAAAGAATTCCAACAGATTTGTCAAGCAAGATTTTCCCTTGGGGAAACCTTGCTGACTGTGGCCTATTTTATTATGTGCTTCAAGTACCATGAGACTTCATCCTTAACAATGAATTCCATCCTCTTCCCAACCACTGAAGTCAGACTAACTGGCCTATAGTTTCCTTTCTTCTGCCTCTCTCCCTTCTTGAAGAGTGGAGTGACGTTTGCAATTGTCCAATCTTCGGGAACCATTCCAGAATCTAGTGATTCTTGAAAGATCATTACTAATGCCTTCATGATCTCTTCAGCCACCTCTTTCAGAACCCTGGAATGTACACTTCAAGACCTGTCAATGAAAAAGTAAGTTTAGGACAATGATAGATGTCAGCAATATTAAATTAGTATTTCACTTAGGTATATAGCAAGGAAATTAAACATGTGGACCTGATATCAGATGATGTAATGAGGAATGAAATGTGCCTTTAAAATTGTAAAAAGGGATATATAAATTAAAAAAATAAACTCAATGATGATAAAACCCCAGGCCTGGAATGATTGTATCCACACATTTTAAAAGGATTGAGGGAAAAAAGGTGCAGAAGCATTCCCATGCATATCTAATGATCAATTCGAAGTTTTGCAAGAGGACTGGTAGAAAGTGTGTTCTGGTTAATTGGGCCAACGATTAATGGGGGTAGCCACAAATTTGGGACCATTTCTTAAAGAAGAAACACAAATCAAGAAAATAGCCTGGATTCCCATCATTTGTTTGGGACACTGTCACTTAATTAGGACAGAAGACTGTTGTTAAAGTTTCTATCTACCGTCAGTCACTTGCACTTGTGTGACCATTAAGCACTGTGCTTAGAGCAAAGTTTTTAAGTAGCAGCAGTTGTGTGCATTTGTGTTCAAAAAGGAATGATTTTTGCCACTGATAGCAGTAAGACAATTCAAAACTGTTTTTTACTCACTACGGATTCAAGCATTCAGGCTTGGAGATGCCAGAAATGGCCAAGAGTGAAAATGAAATGATTTCACTGTTTCAACAAGTTAGAAACTACAAAAAATTCGAAGGTATGGACAATCATCTTGAATGTTACAATGAAAATGAAGATTTGAAGAATGCAATCATTGAAAACATTTTATGAAGGCAATCCATTATATGCACTGATTTTGTTAATTTACAGTCAATCAAAAGAACACGGCTGCATACACTGGATGAATTCCAACACCGATAACTATTAGGAACCACAATTTTATTTTTACTTAGCAAAACAGTGCAGGGTAGGCCTTTCCAGCCCTTCAAGCCATGCTGCCCCAGCAACCCCCAACAAACCTGATTAATCGTAACCTAATCACAGGACAAAATGTACTGGTCCCAAAGTGCCCCAATTAACCAGAATCCACTGAATTAAGAAAACAGATAATACATGTTCTGAAAATTAGAGAGAAACTAAATTAGCCATGCTAATTAGGAAAAAAATGGAATCTCTTGCAAAGAAACATATAAAATCAAGAAGTACAATAATGACTATGCTGCATGCATACCAAAAGGATATATCATATAGCACCAACTTTGCTGAATTATTTTAAAAAGATACAAAACAAAGCAAAATAAGTAAGGCGGTAACTGTAATCTACCTAATTTTCAAAAGGCTTTGGATACTGTACCCCGCCATAACATAAAAATAATATCATGGGATACCGTTTCAGAGAACAAATAGCAAAATCAATTGTGAGTTAACTTGCTTCAGGACAGAAAGCAGAGAGTGGGAGCAAAGTGGTAGCTATATATTGTCGAACAAGATGGGTGGTGGTGTTCCATAAAAATCAGCTTAACAATTACTTATGATCACAGTGATCACCATATACATCTAAATTTGCAGGTACAACTATATGGTGGGGGGAAGGAACAGGCAATACTGAGGAAGAATGCAATGAGTAATAAGAGGACATTAACAAACATGTAGAATGGGCAAATAATTAGCAGGTGAAATTCAGCAAGATAATTCTAAGGCACGTTTTAGCCAGAAGCACAGGGAAGTCATCTATTATTTGGAAATGGGGCTGGAGTGGGTAGAGGAACAAAGGAACCTCAAAGTACAAAGTAAAAGCTGTATCACAGGTTAACAACATCATAAGCTGTTAAAGTTTATTTCTTGAGGGTTCAAATAGAAAAGTAGGTAAATATTCTGAACCAGTTTTGAATCTTGGTTAGAGCAAGAGTACTACATACAATTTGGTCACCTTATTATAATAAGAATACATTTCCTTTGTTACTGGAGAGGGTGTCAAGGAGCCTTACAAAGGTGATACCAGAAATGCAAGAGATTTCAAGAAAGGTTGAACGGCATCTCTTTTCTCATGAGGATCGGCTAGGAATGACCTAATGGACATCTTTAAAAAGAAGAAAACTTTCGACCAGAACACAGAAGAAATGTTTCCACTTATGGGGAAGAGCAGAAGTGGAAGCTATCAATATAAGACAGTCACCAGAAATCCAAAAGGGAATTAAGAAAAAAATTCTTTACCAAGAAAATGGCAAGAATGTAGCCATTAACCTAGCGAGTTTGTTGAAACAAGGAGTGTAGACACAATTAAGAGAAGAAAGGACAAATAGACAACAGAGGAACACATTGGCAGGTTTGTGTGAGCAAAGGCAGCAGGAGGTTTGAGTGGACCATAAATGCCAACAAGGACTGGTTAGATTGAATAATTTGTTTTGGCACAGCCTTTGTATTCCTAGGTACTCCTATGAGATTGGTTTACTGGAAGCTATTTGCATTAAGCAGTTGAAATGTATAATTTTTCATCTTCACATTTTTCTAAAAACAGGATGCAAAGCAATCAGAAATGACTTTGCTAGTTGGGCCACAGCATGGCATCAGCCATGTTATAGACCTGAAAACAAATCTCACCACTATCTTAGCAGAGTTTGGCCGAGTGAACCGAATTCAGTTGTTCAAAGAGAAGGAGAACGTGGCTCGGGTTGAGCTAACCATCTCAGAAACTAAGGTATGAGAATACATATAACATTCTTACCATTAACATCACTGGCAGGATGTAGAACTCATGAATGATGAGACCATTACCACAGAGCAGTCATTGTGTGCACTTGTGGAGTTATGACTTGTTATCACTTTGAAATATGATTAGCTTTTGGTATAATACCATTGCTGAAAGCATTATGCAATGTATAAAGGTGTATTCCTCATCATGAAGGCACATTGTAACTGAAGGGCAAAAGTAAAAGCAGTGTGACAAATAGCAACTTTCCAAGAGGATACTTTGGATTTCCAAAACAGAAGGTAAAAGCAGGGAGTATTTTTTGAGCACAAGATGCTCATTTTAAAAAACAACTCCAGTGCAGCCTTGAAAGGAACAGTGAGTGTTGCTGCATTCTGGGAAGGGAGGAAAAGAATGATCTTGGACAAGTACAGATACTGTGCTGCACAGTTGCACAGAAATTGAAATGCTCCCGCACACATAGACTTTGTTGCCATGTAAAAATTTCCTGTTCAGATCAATGATTGGTCCACACAGCTGTAAAAAAAATTAGAAGGAACATTGCTTATACTGTTAGTATAAGCACATAATTTTACAATATTGTTTTACAATGTAAGCTTGGTGGAGCAAGTGTGGCAGAATGCTCCAATATCTGCCATATGTTTATGCTCTTTCCAGACATCAAGCATCCCTTGTCTTGCACCATGCAGCAAGAAAACAGCAATCCTGCAGACAGTACCTAATGCCTGGATGACAGAAACGTGGTTGCTGCTGTATGAGGGCCATCTGATTCATCCATCCTGATGGCCCTTTGAAGAATGTGACTGGCAACCATGCTTACCAGCTCTGTCTGGTTGTATGCCTCTTTTGCACCTGCTACTGATCTTCCAAAGCCAGCAGATGGAAAGTATTAGCTTTCAGAATACCTTTATTTAGATAGAGTTCGATTGCAAACATTCATAAATGGTCTTGCAAAACAAACTGTACAGCCATTTCATACACTGTGGAATAACCTCCACAGATCCATTGAAGAAATTACTTCTTTAATTATGCTCTCCTCTGATGAATTAGTCTGAAGAGAAGGCATTTTTTTGCACTTTTTCATGTAATTTTTTTATGGTTGCATAGAATATTTAGTAAGGATTTCAGTTCTGATCATCAGTATAGAAAATTCAGAATTCAGTTGATGGTTTCACCTTTAGCTACTTGTCAGATTTTAGATTTAGAGAAGGTAGCAACTTACTGTGCTTGGCTGATTATTTTCAGAGACATCAATTTATTTATAAATAAAAGCAAACCGCCTTTGTAACAAAGTGCTTATTAAGTCCATGCCATAGAGGCAATACACTTATAGGAGTTTAATGTTCTATCTGTCCTACCACATAAAACTGTTTATAAATTCTATTTATGTAACGCATCAATTTATCATTTCTATTCAATGCTATCAACCCTGCTTGTTGCACTCAGCAACATTATCACATTTTTGAGTTATCGCGCTGATAAAGCCCTTCGGGGCATCTTCAGAAAAGGTTAATGTGTACTAGTTGGAGGGAGGTTTTGGTTTGTGGGAACTGGATTGTGCTGAACATTAGCTTTTGACATATTGCAGAGTTGACAGCAAGAGCAGCTTGGAGCAAGGCACACTTCTTCAGAGCCTGCATACAATGCTGGGCCTGTGCAAACCTCACCATACTGAACTAGAAATGGAAATACCTTGATTCACCAGTACTGCTGCCGTGTAAAGCTCCTAAAGGAATGATGGTGATGGGAAGGCAATACATAATGATGTAATATCATCTTAACCATATTCCATATCATTTTGGGGGACTAATATTCTTGCAGGCAGGATGACTAGAGCTATTGGGAGTGGTTTAGGCTAATATGGCAGAGGATGGGAACCAGGATTACAGAGCTGAGGATGAGCCAGCCGGTTTACAAGTAGATGATGGGTATAATATGAATGTAAGGAAGGATAACCCAATGATTGGGTACGAATGCAGACAGAGCAAAGAGTTAAATTGTACCCCAGAGGCAAACTTCAAAAAGGCGAAGAATGCAGGACTGAAGGTGTTGTATTTAAATGCATGTAGCTTTCAGAATAAGGTGGACGAACTCATGGCACAATCAGAGAATAATTGGTATGACATTGTGGGCATCACTGACTATAGTTAGCAGCTTGACATCAAAGGATATACATTGTATCAAAAGGACAGGCAGAAAGGAATAGGCTGTGGTGTGGTTCTGTTGGTAAGAGATGGAATTATGTCTTTAGAAAGAGGTGACATAGGGTCAGAGAATGTTGAATCTTTGTGGGTGGAGTTAAGAAATTGCAAGGGTGAAAAAAATATCATGGGAATCATATATAGGCCCCCAAATAGTAGCCAAGATGTGGGGTTGAGATTGCAAAGGGAGCAGGAAAAGACATGTATTAAGGGTAATGACACAATTGTAATAGGGACTTCAATAGGCAAGGGGATTGGGAAAATCAGGTTGGTGTTGGATCGTAAAAGAGGGCATGTGTTGAATGCCTACTAGATGGCCTTTTAGAGCAGCTTGTGCTTGAGCATAGTCAGGGAAAGGCTATCTTAGACTGGGTGTTGTGTAATAACACAGATCTTATTAGGGAGCTTAACGTAAAGGAACCCTTGGGAGTTAGTGATCATAATATCATTGAATTCATACTGCAATTTGAGAAGGAGAAGCATAAATCACGCATATCAGTATCGCAATGCAATAAAGGGAATTACAGAGGCATGAGAGAGGAGCTTGCCCAGGTGGATTGGAGGAGGATATTGCCAGGGATGACGGCAGAGCAGAGATGGGTAAAGTTTCTGGGAATAGTTCACAAGGCACAGGACAGATATGTCCCACAGAGGGAGAAGTTCTCAAATGGCAGGAGTAGGCAACCGTGGCTGACAAAGGAAGTCAAGGACTGCATAAAGCCAAGGAAAGGGCCTAGAAAGGTAGCAAAAGTGAGTGGGAGGTGGATGACTGGGAAGCTTTTAAAAATCCAACAAAAGGCAACTAAAAAAGCAATAAGAAGGCAAAAGATGAAATATGAGGGCAGACTAGCCAATAATATAAAGCTACCAAAAGTTTTATCAGTTATATAAAAAGCAAAAGGGAGGTGAGAGTTGATATTGAACCACTGGAAAAGATGCTGGTGAGATAGTAATGGAGGACAAAGAAATGGCAGATGAACTTAATGGGTACTTTGCATCTGTCTTCACTGTGGAAGACACTAGCAGTGTGCCAGAGGTCAGTGAGTGTCGTTGCTATTACAAAGGAAAAAGTGCTAGGCTAACTCAAAGGACTTAAAGTGGATAAGTCACTCGGGCCAGATGGACTTCATCCCAGAGTCCTGAGAGAGGTTGCAGAAGAGACAACAGATGATATTTCAAGAATCACTTGATTCTGACATGGTCCTGGAGGACTGGAAGATTACAAATGTCATTCCACTCTTTAAGAAGAGAGAAAGTCAAAAGAAAGGAATTTGTAGACCAGTTAGCCTAACCTCAGTGGTTGGGATAGTGTTGGAGTCTATTACTAAGGATGAAGTTTCTTGGTACTTGGAAACTAATGATAAAATAAGTCAAAGTCAGTATGGTTTCTGTAAAGGGAAATGTTGCCTGACAAATCAGTTAGAGCTCTTCGAGGAAGTAACAAGCAGGATGGACAAAAAAGAGGCAATGAATGTCATTTAATTGGATTTTCAGAAAGCGTTTGATAAGGTGCCACACATGAGGCTGCTTAACAAGATAAAATCCTATGGCGTTACAGGGAAGATATTGGCATGGATAATGGAATGGCTGACAGGCAGGAGGCAACGGATGGGCTCCGGTGACTAGTGGTGTTCTCAGGGGTCAATATTGGGACCACTGCTTTTCATTTTGTTTGTCAATGATTTAGATAATGGAATTGATGGCTTTGTGGCAAAGTTTGCGACTGAAGTGAAGATAGGTGGGGGATAAGTAGCGCTGAGGAAGCAATGCGATTGCAGCAGGACTTAGACAATTTGGAAGTATGGGCAAAAAAGATAGAATACAGTGTTGGGAAATGTATGATAATGCATTTTTGTATAAGGAACAATACAGCGGACTATTATCTAAATAGGGAGAAGGTTCAAACATCGGAGGTGCAGGGGGACTTAGGAGTCCTCATATAAGACCCCCAGAAGGTTAATTTGCAGGTTGAGTCTGTGGTGAAGGAGGCAAATGCAATGTTAGCATTTACTTCAAGAGGAATAGAATATAAAAGCAAGGAGATAATGCTGAATCTTTATAAGACACCAGTCAGGCTGCACTTAGTCCTTTTATTATTTTATTATTTAATAACATTTATAAACCTAATAAATGTCCAATCTTGTCTGACCTGTTAATTTTGCTCTGAAAATAGCAGAGTTTCACTGTTGCATTCCCCTATGAACTACAGCCCTGAATCTCCTTATATTCTCTTCTCTAACTTCCCATTAACACAGTTAGAGCCACAGCAGCAATTTTTTAAGATCCAATAGGATAAAGGAATGAAAGAAAAGGAAATAAAGAAGATGTGACAATGTAGAAAACTGTGGTTAATATGTTTTGCATTCCAGAGAGCTAGTATCAACACAGACTGGTTGGGCTGAATGGCCTGCATCTATGTTGCATGTTTTATATTACTTTCTTTCTGTCAGATTCAAACTTCTTCAGCAAATAGATGGAATTTGTACCAATAGTCATGCCACAGAGCTTAAAGGTACACTGACATTGATATGTATATATTGAACTGCTTTGCCTTCATGAAAAAGAAGCAAACCAATGCAAATCATAAACTACATTTGTTAAACAAAATGCTCCATAACGATTTACATGCAAGCATATATTAGATTATATACTTCCATGGATATACATAAATATCAATTATGAATGTCATCAATCTGTGAAATTTCCTAACTTCCAAGATCCCCTTATCTGCAAGGGAGTCATTGGCATCTGTGAAGTCTCTAACTGCTCTCAGTTCTGATGGATTACATCTTCCTGTAGAATGTAGACAATGTGCTATCCATTCACTTTTGGGACTGTGGTGCTTCCTGAATCATGTCCTGCCCCATAAAGGTGAAACATAAAACCAATCCAGCAATTCAGTGGTCTGGTTATCATCCAATTAATCCATAAAAGCATTTTGATACCTATCACCTATTTTCATATATAATCCCTCACTCATAATACTCCTACAAACTTTCCATTTCTGTAAATTGACTGAAGTCTGGCATTCAGAGCTCATTCACGATTTCTTCCATTTAAAACTGCTTCTCCAGACAGATTACTCACACAGAAAACAGCAGCCAGAACATCAAACACCAAACCCCCACAACCCTCACACAAAAAAACTAACATCCCCTACACAGAAAACGGCACTGAGAACAAACCCCAAACCAAAACATGCCTGCAAACCACATTCCAGAATCACAACTTGAGTGAAGATATCCCATATTATTGAACATCTCTTCCATAAAGGAGGCTGTCATACACATCTGCTCAATACTTTCAGAGTTCTATCCAAATGTTCTTAGTTAGCAATCTATTCATCATAGAACTAGGCTAAAGTGTTCCTTCAATGTTTTTATATCTTTGTAAGAGATATCATCGTAGTACCATTGCTTCACTATTGTCTTCAACCCTGCTACCAAGAATAACATTATTCTCCCCTTTCTGTAAATGGCTGCATTACTCTGTCTCTGTCCTCTCCTAGGAATTTAAATAATATTACTGGATCCCAGAAACATCTCTCGTTGCTCCCAGTATAAGTACCATGGCTGAGTCCTGTCACCCTTTTACAGCTTGTCTGTTTATCCATCAAATCCACTGCTTGCATCAAGACCACTGTACCTAGAAAGCCCTGTTCTATATTACCTTGGTTACTGCCCTGTACTCCCTCAAGCAACATCATCCCAAACTCATTGCCAATGTAATGTTGCTGTTCCCTATGCAGTATTACCAGTAAGTCAGCCTTTGTTGAAGATGGTCAATGCTCAGCTAACAGAAGTGACTTGTGCAATAATGTCATCTGTTGTGGTACATACAGTTTCTAAACATGCACTCTTAGTCATATTTGATACCATTTTCCTTTAATATTTTGCCTGAGATACTTATGTCATTAATTAACCCAATCAAGCAACAATCTATTAAGATCATTGTTATCCTTCATCCAAGCAGCCTTTTCCTCATGTGTGAACATATATTCTGTCTGCGGGCAGGATATTTGATGAAAGGATGAAAGACACTTTGCATCATAACCACCTCACACAATGTTGAGACAGAGATCTGTACGTATAGACACATAATCCAGCTCCAAGTATTCCTAGTTTTCCTTAGTCCTCCTTAGTCCAGACTTTCCCAATTATTACCACACCAGCCAGCAGAGGTTTCCATGGACCACCATGGGAACTTGAAGCAATTCCTGATACTGATGCTGAAAAGTGGATGCCCTTATGAAATCCACTAGTGAATATCTGACAACATTAACTTTTATACTCTTTTTCTTTTTCCAGCCTATCGTGTTGCTGATGGAGTCAACAGAAGCTGTAAATTTTGCTTGCCTGATAGCAGGTTATTACAGATTATTTATTGACACAAAGAAGATGATATTTTGTAGCGCCAATATGCAACCTCAAGTGAACAAGGCAGGTATGCTTGGTACGTTAATAGTTTCAATTTTGAAGTTTTTTTTGCGGGTAACAGTCACATTTGCTCATAGGAGTTATAATGGTCACTACTTGTGTTAATCATTATGTCACAAAACTGAATGAACTTAATGAATACATGTCTGTCTGTTTACAATGCAAAAATAATCACACTGATTAAGGTGACTCTTTCATCAGGTATTTTAATTCACTGAGCTAGGTCGTAAATATGAATGAAAGTTTTGGATTTGTAATTGGTCTATTATTGTCACTTGTACCGAGATACAGTGAAAATCTTGATTATATACTCCTACAAAATCCTACAAAAGGTACTGGGTACAGCACACTCCGTCATGGCTAAAGTCCTCCCCATCACTGAGCTCATCTACATGGAGTGTTGTCACAGGAAAGCAGCGTTCACCATCAGAGACATTCACCACCCAGGTCATGCTCTCCTCTCACAGCTGCCATCAGGAAGAAGGCACAGGAGCCTCAGGACTCACACCACCAGGTTCAGGAGCAGTTATTATCCCTCAGCCATCAGACTTCTGAACCAAAGGGGATAACATAACTTGTCTTCACTTGCCCCATCAATGAAATGTTCCCACAACCTGTCGACACACTTTCAAGGACTCGTCACCTTATGTTCTCAATACTTATTGCTTATTTACTTATTATTATTATTAGTTATTATTGTTATTATTATTTCTTCTTTCTTTCTCTGTTTGCACAGTTTGTTCTCTTATGCACACTGATTGTACATTAAGCTTGTGCAGTCTTTCATTGATTCTATTATGGTTATTGGATTTATCGTGTATGCCTGCAAGAAAATGAATCTCACCGTGGAATAAGGTGACATATATGTCATTTGATAATAAAATTACTTTGAACTTTGTTCATACAGTTAAGTCATTACAAAGTGCACATAGGTTATACAAGCTAAACCAGCAACAGAATGCAGAATAAAATGTAGCATCCATAGAGAAAGTGCAGTGCAGGCAGCCAATAAAGTGCAAGATAATAATGAGATTGTGAAGTCAAGCCACACAAAATGCTGGAGGAACTCAGTAAGTCAGGATGTAGTTATGGTGGGGAATAAACTGTGGATGTTTCAGGCTGAGACCCTTCATCAGGACTGGAAAGGAAGGGGGCAAAAGCCTGGATTAGAAGGTGGGGAGAGGGGAGAGAACACAAGTGAAGGAGGTTAAGAATCCATCTTATTGTATTAAGAAATGATTTATTACAGCTGAGTACAAGCTGCATTTGCTTGGTGGTCCTTGCTTTCAGGATTTTTATATTCTGCCTGATTGCAGAGGGGAGAAGAGAGAATATTCAGGATAAAGTGTAGTCTTTTATGCTGCTTTACTAAGGCAGTGAGAAGTATGGGCAGTGTGTATAGATAGAGTTTATGTGTTTAAGAGTATGACAAAGTATAATATTGCAATGACATCTGCTGTGTTGTGTGATGGAGGCATCACTGGATGAAGTGCACTGCAGAGAAAGCTTAGAGCACTGCGTGCATGTGTTGTTTTCACAAATTGGATGCCACCTACAGTACACACAGAAATATGTTAGCAGTTCTTCATTCATATTTACACGCTGTCAATAGTCAGATTTCACCTTATCCCTACTAATGAGATTCATTCTCACAATCAAAGGGGAACACCATTTCCACAATTGGTTGATAAGTTATAACCTCAGTGAATCAATACTGCTTTGTTAGCTTTTACAAGGGTGGGGGGGAAGAGGGGATTACTATACAAACTGAAAATTTCAGACTGAGATTTCCAACTCTAGCCTCACAGTGTTGTCATTGATCCTGACAACAGAGAAAAGCCACTGAACAGACACTCTTCCAATCTGTAGAATTATGTTAGTGCATCTTTATAAGCAATCTTTTTTCTGTAACATTTAATGAAAGTGAAAAATTATTCAGTGGATGAAACCTATTAGGAAACAAGCAATTTCTGCACTTATTGCAAATTTTAAAGCAATATTATGGGCTCTCATTGCTTTCTTGCTTGCCGTTGTATTATTGAAAATTTTCTTTCTTTCAAGGATATACTTTTTCATAACATTTGCAACATACACATTCAAGGGCCCTTCATCTAGTGTTCTTGATATTTATTATTATTATTTCTTGTTTTATTTTTCTTTTTGTATTTACACAGTTTGTTGGGTTTTTTTTTGCATATTGGTTGTTAATCTGTCCTGTTGGGTGCAGGTTTTCATTGATTCTATTGTGCTTCTTCTATTTACTGTGATTGCACACAAAAAAATGAATCTTAGGGTTGTATATGGTGGCATATATGTACTTTGATAATAAATTTCACCTTGGAGCCAGTGTGCAGTGGGAATGAGACACTAGCTGTACATAGGAGATCTGACAGGGAGATTCTTAGTCACTGATAGCCAATCTGATTCCCAAAAGTTCTGATGTTGAGTCATTGCACTAAATGAATTTGTCTGTAGTCCTTTGTCTGATTGATTTGTGAACAAAGGTATTCTTCCACACAAACTTTCCTACAAGGACAGGTGGTTCAACTAAAAGAATCATTCCACAGCAACATTACCAGATTCTTCACAACACTTGGGAGAAATAGAACCTCAGCATATACAGTGGCACCTGTATGAGCTGCTTGGCATGGTGACACGTAAAGACAGTCATAAAAATGAAGCTACACTGGGTACATTTTCATTTACCCTTTTACCTGGAGATTCGAACATTGCATCTCTGTGGGCAAAAATGGTCTTGAATTGCCAGATAAAAGAAGAGTCATGAGTGATGGCTTCTGTGCTGGAATCTGGTATAGGCCATACCTGCACAATACAGGAGCACCCCTTATCCAAAATGTTTGGTCGGAAAGAGTTTCAGATTCCAGATTTTTTTCAGAGTTTTGAATAAGTAATGGATAGTTTGGGATCTCCAATATTTCTGATTCTGAATTTATGTTCTACAAGTAAGCAGTCATTGTCTTACATTTGTTCATCATTCATGTGTACCTATGCAAGCATTCAGCATGATGGATTTTCATCAGCAATCATCTTGGCAAACTCATCAATGAATTTCTTCATTATCAGCAGATACTCCATCACCACAATTCTTTAAACATTTAATGCTGTGCCTTTTCTTAAATTTCTGCAACCAGTCTGCCGAATATTCACGATTACCTTCAATTTTCAGTTTGGCATGATAGATCTTTGCTTGTTTCATGATCAGCATATCATTAAGTGGCATATGTTCACTCTGACACTGATGAATCATTCTTTCATACACAATCGAGATCTTCATTTTTTGCTTTTTGCAGTGTTTTTCTATTTTTCATTAACTTTTGTTCATTATGTATGTGATGTCATTTCTCTGAAATGTCTGTGGAACCTTCCCAGTGCCTTGTGGAATTTTCCATTTTAAATGTCATGTCAGCATTCAAAACAATTTCAGATTTTGGAGGCTTTCAGATTTTGGAAATTTGGATAAGGGGTACTCAGTCTGTAGTCACAAAACCACGAGCATCTAACCAGATTATTCCTGCAATTGAGAAGGAATTCATTTTCCAAATTTCCAGCTTGGCCATTTGCTCCACCTGACTTTTTATGCATGCCTTTTCTTCTCAGAATCATATTCCCCTTATCCTCAGATAACCAGACCTGCCAGTGAAGGGAACAAAGGATCAAATGGGACAGTTACCAAAGGACATGGCTTTATTATTTGTGCCAAAGGCCATTTTAAACAAATCCTCCTCAGTCTGCAGATAATGGTGGATCCAAGCATAAGATGATAATGACATCCAAGTACAGGAAAGATTTGGCCCGAATGCCTCCACTGCCTAGTGATCTGACCCCTCTTATACCTGCATCCTTCCCAATGGACTTGTCATAGAACGTGATATAAATTTTCTCAAGGCAAGAGGAGAGAACAGCCTTGAATAACTCCTGATTCAATTGAGAGACTCACTTTTCTACATCATCAATTAGGATTTAGTTTACTAGATGGGCAGAGGAAAGGATTCATTGTCTCTTTGGACAAAATGCACCATTCCCACTGATCCTTCGGAATCCCTGGCTCATAGCAGCTCAAAGTGGATGACATCATGAACCTCAGGGTCATACGTTAGTATCTGCAGGAGACATTGCTTCATCCATCATCAAAGATCCCCTTCATCTGGGCTGTACCATCTCCTTGCAGCTATCATCGGGCAGGAGGTACAGAAGTCCAACACCACCAGGTTCAAGAACAGCCACATTCAGTTCTTGGATCAAACAGCACAAACCTAATCACTAGAGATCAATAACACTATGACAACTTTGCATGAAAATTGACCTTTTTTTGTTCTAATTGTGTTCTTGCTTGTAAACATGTATAATTTAAATTTAATTTGTGTTATTCTTATGAATGCTAATTCTATGTTGCCATGTGCCTGTGATACTACTGCAAGTAAGCTTTTCATTGTATCTGTGCATAAATATTAGATTAGATTATGAGGACACTTAGTCCTCATTTATTGTCATTTAGTAATGCATGCATTAAGAAATGATACAATGTTCCTCCAGAATGATATCACAGGAACACAAGACAGACCAAGACTAAAACTAATAAAAACCACATAATTATAACATATAGTTACAACAGTGCAAAGCAATACCGTAATTTAGACAATAGATAATAGTTGCAGGAGTAGCCCATTCGGCCCTTCGAGCCAGCACTGCCATTCACTGTGATCATGGCTGATCATCCACAATCAGTATCCAGTTCCTGCCTGATCCCCATAACCTTTGATTCCGCTATCTTTAAGAGCTCTATCCATTTCTTTCTTGAAAGCATCCAGAGACTTGGCCTCCACAGCCTGCTGGGGCAGAGCATTCCATATATCCACCACTCTCTGGGTGAAAAAGTTTCTCCTCAACTCCGTTCTAAATGGCCTACCCCTTATCTTAAACTGTGGCCTCTGGTTCTGGACTCACCCATCAGCGGGAACATGCTTCCTGCCTCCAGCATGTCCAATCCCTTAATAATCTTATATGGTTCAATAAGATCCCCTCTCAGCCTTCTAAATTCCAGAGTATACAAGCCCAGTCGCTCCAATCTTTCGACATATGACAGTCCCGCCATCCCGGGAATTAACCATGTGAACCTACGCTGCACTCCCTCAATAGCAAGAATGTCCTTCCTCAAATTTGGAGTTAGAAATTTGATAAAGAACAGACCATGGGCACGGTAAAAAAGAGTCTCAAAGTCCCGATAGCCCCATCATCTCACGCAGACGGTAGAAGGAAGAAAAACTCTCCTTGCCATGAACCTCCAGCGCCGCAAACTTGCCGATGCAGCACCCTGGAAGCACCTGACCACAGCCGACTCTGAGTCCATCCGAAAACTTCGAGCCTCCGACCAGCCCTCCAACACCGAGCACCGAGCACCATCTCTGCTGAGCGCTTCGACCCCAGCCCCGGCCGCCAGCAACAGGCAAAGCTGAGGATTTGGGGCCTTCCCCCCCGGAGATTCTGGATCGCACAGTAGCAGCGGTAGTGAAACAGGCATTTCAGAAGTTTCACCAGATGTTCCTCTGTGCTTCTCATGTCCGTCTCCATCAAATCAGGATTGTGCACGGCATCCTACTTGACAGATTACAGATATTCATTCCAGAATGGCCGCTGCACGGCCATCTTCTCTTTGATAGTAAATATACTTGTGAATATGACAAAAACCTCGACCTTTCTTGACACTGACTTTGGAAGCACTCAAAAGACCGGTGTAAATTGCAAAAGGAGTGTATTTCTCACAAGCTGCTCTTCTGGACATCCAGACTGGCACACTCTGCCTCATCTGCAGGACTACATTGGCATATCCCTCACCTTAGAACATATACTCAGTGGCCTCTTTATTAGACATAGGAGTAATCCCGATGTGCTCTTCTGCTGTGATAGCCCATCCACTTCAAGGTTTGACGGGTTGTGTGTTCAGAGATGCTCTTCTACACTGTTGTAACACGTGATGATCTGAGTTTGGGTCACCTCTGTCAGCTTGAACCAGTCTGCCCATTTTCCTCTGACCTCTCTCATTAACAAGGCATTTTCACACACACAACTGCCACTCACTGGATTTTTTTCTTTGTTTTCACCTGTAAAAGCTAAAGTCTGTTGTGCATGAAACTTCTAGGAGGTCAGCATTTTATGAGATATTCAAACCACCCTGACTGGCACCAACATCATTCCATGGTCAAAGTTACTTTGATCACATATCTTCTTCATTCTGATGTTTAGTCTGAATAACAACTGAATAACTTGACCATGGCTGCAGAATTTTATGCAGTGAGTTGCTGCCACATGTTTGGCTAATTAGATATGTGCATTAATGAACAGGTGTTAATACACTAAGTGTATATGAACCAGAGTGAAAGCAAGTTATTCTCAGCTCTGTAGGAACATCAAAGAATGAGAAGTAAGATGTGGCCTATGCTACTAATGCTACCTGGGTAGAGCAGTTCATTCAACCCATTTTGGACAGTACATCCATAACATACACATGCAGTGTTCACTTATGGTCCAAACTGACCAAGAAAGTGTGCACTCTTCTGTTCTTCACATTGGCAATTATATCCCTATAAACGGAAAGGCAGTCAGTGATCTTCCAAACAACAGTAATTCTGCAGATGCTGGAAATTCAAGCAACACACATCAAAGTTGCTGGTGAATGCAGCAGGCCAGGCAGCATCTCTAGGAAGAGGTACAGTCGACGTTTCAGGCCGAGACCCTTCGTCAGGACTAACTGAAAGAGGAGTTAGTAAGAGATTTGAAAGTGGGAGGGGGAGGGGAGATCCAAAATGATAGGAGAAGACAGGAGGGGGAGGGATGGAGCCAAGAGCTGGACAGGTGATTGGCAAAGGGGATATGAGAGGATCAGGGGACAGGAGGCCCAGGGAGAAAGACAAGGGGGGGGACCCAGAGGTTGGGCAAGGGGTATAGTCAGAGGGACAGAGGGAGAAAAAGGAGAGTGAGAGAAAGAATGTGTGAATAAAAATAAATAACGGATGGGGTACGAGGGGGAGGTGGGGCATTAGCGGAAGTTAGAGAAGTCAATGTTCATGCCATCAGGTTGGAGGCTACCCAGACGGAATATAAGGTGTTGTTCCTCCAACCTGAGTGTGGCTTCATCTTTACAGTAGAGGAGACCGTGGATAGTCATGTCAGAATGGGAATGGGATGTGGAATTAAAATGTGTGGCCACTGGGAGATCCTGCTTTCTCTGGCGGACAGAGCGTAGGTGTTCAGCAAAGCGGTCTCCCAGTCTGCGTCAAGTCTCACCAATATATAGAAGGCCACATTGGGAGCACCGGACGCAGTATATCACCCCAGCCGACTCACAGGTGAAGAGTCACCTCACCTGGTGGTAAGGGAGGAAGTGTAAGGGCATGTATAGCACTTGTTCCGCTTACAAGGATAAGTGCCAGGTGGGAGATCAGTGGAGAGGGATGCGGGGGACGAATGGACAAGGGAGTCGCGTAGGGAGCAATCCCTGCGGAAAGTAGAGTGAGGGGGAGGGAAAGATGTGCTTAGTGGTGGGATCCCGTTGGAGGTGGCGGAAGTTACGGAGAATAATATGTTGGACCCGGAGGCTGGTGGGGTGGTAGGTGCGGACCAGGGGAACCCTATTCCTAGTGGGGTGGCGGGAGAACGGAGTGAGAGCAGATGTGCGTGAAATGGGGGAGATGCGTTTGAGAGCAGAGTTGATAGTGGAGGAAGGGAAGCCCCTTTCTTTAAAAAAGGAGGACATCTCCCTCGTCCTGGAATGAAAAGCCTCATCCTGAGAGCAGATGCGGCGGAGACGGAGGAATTGCGAGAAGGGGATGGCATTTTTGCAAGAGACAGGGTGAGAAGAGGAATAGTCCAGATAGCTGTGAGAGTCAGTAGGCTTATAGTAGACATCAGTGGATAAGCTGTCTCCAGAGATAGAGACAGAAAGATCTAGAAAGGGGAGGGACGTGTCGGAAATTGACCAGGTAAACTTGAGAGCAGGGTGAAAGTTGGAGGCAAAGTTAATAAAGTCAACGAGCTCAGCATGCATGCAGGAAGCAGCGCCAATGCAGTCGTCGATGTAGCAAAGGAAAAGTGGGGGACAGATAGCAGAATAGATACGGAATATAGACTGTCCACAAGGCCAACAAAAAGGCAGGCATAGCTAGGACCCATACGGGTGCCCATAGCTACACCTTTAGTTTGGAGGAAGTGGGAGGAGCCAAAGGAGAAATTATTAAGAGTAAGGACTAATTCCGCTAGACACAGCAGAGTGGTGGTAGAGGAGAATTGATTAGGTCTAGAATTCAAAAAAAAGTGGAAAGCTTTGAGACCTTCCTGATGGGGATGGAAGTATATAGGGACTGGACATCCATGGTGAAAATAATGCGGTGGGGGCCAAGGAACTTAAAATCATCACTAAAAGTTTAAGAGCGTGAGAAGTGTCACGAACATAGGTCGGAAGGGATTGAACAAGGGGGGATAAAACCGTGTCAAGGTATGCAGAAACGAGTTCAGTGGGGCAGGAGCAACCTGAGACAATAGGTCTGCCAGGACAGGCAGGTTTGTGGATCTTGGGTAGGAGGTAGAAACGGGAAGTGCGAGGTGTGGGAACTATAATGTTGGTAGCAGTGGATGGGAGATCCCCTGCGCGGATAAAGTTGGTGATGGTGTGGGAGACAATGGCCTGGTGCTCCTTAGTGGGGTCACGATCGAGGGGCAAATAAGAGGAGGTATCCGCGAGTTGTTACTGAGCCTCGGCAAGGTAGAGGTCAGTACGCCAGACTACAACAGCACCCCCCTTATCGGCGGGTTTAATAGTAAGGTTAGGATTAGTGCGGAGGGAGTGAAGAGCTGAGCGTTTGGAAGGAGTGAGGTTGGAATGGGGACAAGATGCGGTGAAGTCAAGACGGTTGATGTCCCGTCTGATCCGGTTGAATCGCCAGTTATAGGACAGATTCAACTCAAACAGTGATGACCTTGGAGAACATTTTGTAATTCACATCAAGCAGTGAATTGAATCGCCAACTATTGGTCACTTTCATTTCCTCAGTCCGCACGCAGATGAGGATCATACTGTCCTTTCTTTGGATTCTGTACTCTATAGAATCAGAATCAGGTTTAATATTATTGGCTAATGTCATGAAATTTGTTGTTTTGTGACAGCAGTACATTGCAATACATAATTTTTTTAACTATAAATTGCAAAAGGAAATATATATTAAAAAATTAAACGATGCGAGTAGAGTAAAAAGAGAGCGAAAAAGAATAGTGAGGTAATGTTCATAGGTTCAATGTCCATTCAGAAATCCAAAGGCAGAGGGGAAGAAGCTATTCTTGAAATGATGAGTGTGTACCCTCAGGCTCCTGTATGTCCTCCTTGATGTTAGCAATGAGAGGAGGGCATCTCCTGGGTGATGGGTATCCTTAATGATGGAAAGCACCTTGTTGAAGCATTGCCTTTCGGAGGTGTCCTCAACGCTGGGGAGGCTAGTGCCCATGCTGGAGCTGGCTGAGCTTATAACTTTCTTCAGCTTTTTCTGATCCTGTGCAGTGGCCTCTCTATACCAGACAGTGATGCAAGCAGTCAGAATGCTCTCCAAGGTACATCTGTAGAAATTTGCGAGAGTCTTTGGTGACATACCAAATCTCCTCAAACTCCTTCTTTGTAAATGCATCAATATGTTGGGCCTAGGATAGATCCTCAGTGACGTTGACACCCAGGAACTTCAAACTGCTCATTCTTTCCAGTGCTGATCCCTTAATGAGGACTGGTGTCTGTTCTCACAACTTACCCTTCCTGAAGTCCACAATCAATTCCTTGGTCTTATTGACACTAAGTGCAAGGTTGTTATTGCGACATCACTCAACCAGTTCATCTATCTCCCTCCTGTATGTCTCCTTATCACCACCACAAATTCCACCTACAATAGTTGTGTCATCAGAAAATTTATAGATCGGCTTTGAGCTGTGCCTAGCCACACAATCATAGGTATTGAGACAGCAGAGCAATTGGCTAAGCACGCATCCTTGAGGTGTGCCAGTGTTGATCGTCAGCGAGGAGGAAATGTTATTTCTGATCCACACTGACTGTTGTCTCCAGGTGAGGAAGTCAAGAATCCAGTTGCAGAGTGAAGTACAGAGGCTCAGGTTTATGGAGACTGTTGTTTAGAACTGAGGGCATGATTGTGCTGAACACTGAGCTGTAATCAGTTAATAGTAGCCTGATGTAGGTATTACTACTGTCTGGATGACCCAAGGCTGAGTGGAGAGCCAGTGAGATTGCATCTGTTGTACTTCCATGGTTGTGATAGGCAAACTGCAGTGGGTCAAGGCCCTTGCTTAGGCAGGAGTTGATTCTGGCCATGCCCAACCTCTCAAAGATTAGATGTGAGTGCAACCGAGTGACTATCGTTGAAGCAGCTCTCCCTGCTCTTCTTGATTGTTGCCCTTTTGAAGCAGGTGGGAACCTCCAAATGCAGCAGTGAGTGAGTGAAGATGTCCTTGAACACATCTGCCAGGTGAATGGCACAGGTTTTTAATGCTATACCAGGTCACCATCAGGACCTGATGCCTTGTAAAGGTTCATCCTCTTGAAAGATATTCTGGCAGCATCCTCTGAGTCAGAGATTACAGGGTCACCAGATGCTGCAGGGAATCGCACTGCTGTGGCTTTATATTCGCATTCAAAGCACGCATAAAAGGCATTGAGGTCATTAAGGAGTAAAGCATCACAACCATTCATGATGTTAGGTTTCCCTATGTAGGAAGTAATGGCCTGCAAACCCTGCCAGAGCTGACATGCATCCAATTCTGCCTCTGACTTCAATTGGAATTGTTTCTTCTGTCCTTAAAATATCCTTCTGTAGGTCATACCTGGACTTCCTGTATAGTTCTGGATCATCAGTCTTGAATGCCACAGATCTAACCCTCAGCAGACTACAAATCCCTCGGTTCATTCACAGCTTTCGGTTTGGATATGTCCAGTACATTCTCAAAAGCACACACTCATCCATACAAGTCTTGAGGAAGGCAGTGACAACTGTGATACTTTCATTCAGGTTCAAAGATGAGTCCCTGCATATTGTCCAGTCCACCAACTCAGAGCAGTCCTTAAACATACCTCCACCTCCCTTGACCATACCTTCTGCACAGCCAGGTGTCATGCTTTCAAAGTGCGGGTATGGGATGGCACAGTAAGCTTTCTCGATACCAGAGGTCAAGTGCGTTGGCTTCTCTGGTTCCACAGGTGATATGTTGGTGGTAGTTGTTCAGAGATTTCTTCAAGCTGTCCTGGTTAAAATCCCTAAAATGATAGGGAAGACATTAGGGTGAGCTGTTTGCTGACTGATGATTATGAAGCTCAGCTCCTCCAGAGCCTGCCTGGCGTGGGCCTGAGGTGGTTTGTACACTGCCACCAGGATAATGGTGTAAAACTCCCTCAGCAGATAAAATGGATGACACTTGATCACTGGATGTCCCAGGTTGGGTGAGTAGGACTGAGACAGAATTGCCACATCTGTGCACCCATGATGGGATAATCATAAAGCATTCTCTACCTCCTCTACCTTTAAAAGTCTGAGCTGTCCTGTCTTTGCAGAGACATCGGGCTGCAAAATGGTGCGTGTGAACCATGTTTCTGTAAAGTACACGGCAGTCCCTGGTATCCCTCCGATACTGCAACCTTGCTCATAGGTCTTCAGTTTTACTTTCCGGAGAATATACATTCACCAGTAGGACAGTCAGGAGTGGGGGATCTAAATCCTTTGTGTTACTAACATGGCTGTAGGTATGCGGGACTTCCCCGTTTCCATTTTCTTAAAGGGGGATCTGCACACACGATCCAAGTCTGCAGTATGGGATCCACCAACATCATTGGATTTGAGTATTAATAGAATTTTTAAATGTCTTAAAACAATGTTGCTTACTGAAGCAACATTGGCTGTGCCTGTGGATTTCAGCAGTAGAAGGCCTAGACAGGAATATGTAGTGATTCCCATCGGGAAGAAACACAACCTTTTGACACCATCTTGAGAGACACAAGTGCCAGACATATCCTATAGCCAATGCTCTCTGGAAAGATGGATCCTGGGTTACAAGGGATATCCTCTATTCCTCTATTCCTGATACCAATTTGCAGTCTTAACCTTCGAAATGCTGTGGAAAATATTGCAGGTCTTTTAAAAATGAGGTTCAGATGCCCGCTTCAGTCCACTTATTAGCGCCATCTTCAAAAAGGCTGGGCTAATCCAACACCACAGAGCAAAGTACAATCCAGCCAGAAAGTTATCACTCCTGACAGTTTAACTCAACTCGAAGCAATGGATAGAGTTTGTCATCTCATCCAGAGTTAATGTTAGATGCAGGCTCATCCACTTGCTGTCACCCAAAACACACAAGATTAAGTATGCTACTGTAAATTCTACGAGGCTACACCTTCTGTAATTTTAAAATGTTTAGCTAACAACATCAGGCTGAAAGGATTAGACTTCCTTTAGGGCTCTGATAACAGAGCTCCCTAGTAAATCCTATCCTAGATAAAAGACAGGAAATTGTAGGCCCATGAGCCTGCCTTCACTGATTGGTAAGATGTTGGAGTCCATTATTAAGGATGAAGTTTCTGTGTACTTGGAAGCTCTTGATAAAAGAGGCCAAACTCAGCATGGCTTCCTTAAGGGAAAATCCATCCCACAAATCTGTTGAGGACATTACAAGCAGGGTAGACAAAAAAGAGTCAGTGGATGGTGTTTCCTTGGATTTTCAGAAGTCTTTGACAAGGTGCCACACATGAGATGGCTAAGCCTGATAAGAGCTCAGGGAAGGTACTAGCATGGGCAGAAGATTGGCTGACTGGCAGGAGGCAAACAGTGGCAATGAGGGGGACCTTTTCTGATGGGCTGCCACTGACTGTTGGTCTTACCAAGAGTCAGTGTCAGGTCTGCTTTGTTTCACATTATATATCAATGGTTTGGATGACAGAATTGATGGCTTTGTAGCCTAGTTTATAGATGATTAAAAAATAGGTGTAGGGCCAAGTCATGCTGAGGAAGCAGGGAACCAGCAGAAAGACTGAAACAGATTAGGAGAATGGTCAAAGAAGTGGCAGATGAAATACAGGCAACATACATCAAAGTTGCTGGTGAACGCAGCAGGCCAAGCAGCATCTGTAGGAAGAGGTGCAGTCGACATTTCAGGCCGAGACCCTTTGTCAGGACGAAGGGTCTCGGCCTGAAACGTCGACTGCACCTCTTCCTACAGATGCTGCTTGGCCTGCTGCGTTCACCAGCAACTTTGATGTATGTTGCTTGAATTTCCAGCATCTGCAGAATTCCTGTTGTTTGCGATGAAATACAGTGCAATATAGAACTGTATGGTCCTGCTCTTTGGTAGAAGGAATAAAGGTATAGACTATTTTGTAAACGGGGAACAAATTCAAAAATCTGAGGTGCTAGTCCTCATACAGGATTCCCTAAATGTTAACTTACAGGTTGAGTTGGTGGTAAGGAAGGCATATGATATATTAGCATTCATTTCAAGAAGTCTAGAATATAAAAGCAAGGATGTATTGCCAAGGTTTTATAAGGGACTGGTCAGGCTGCACTTGGAATATTGTGAGCCATTGTGAAGATGTTTCCTATGGTGGGGGAGCTAGAATCAGAGGGTGCAGCCTCAGAATAGAAGGATGTCCCTTTAGAACAGAGATTAAGAGTATTTTCTTTAGCCAGAGGGTAGTGGATCTGTGAAATTCGTTGCCACAGAGACTGTGGAGGCCAAGTCATTGGATATATTCAAAATATAATTATTGATTATTAAGAGCACCAAAGGTTATAGGGACAAGGCAGGAGATAATGAATCAGCCATGAATGGCAGAGCAGACTCAATGAGCAAAGGGTCTAATTCTGCTCCTATGTTTTATGGACTAATGGTTTTATGAACTGAGAGGATATCTCTACCCATTCAATAAAGGAGAATTTAGATCCTGGAGATTTTGAGACAAAGATCCAGGTTTGCTGATTCTTTCCCTCTTTGAGTTGCTCTTTGGGATCTAGTTTCATCGGCAGCTACAGTAACAAATTCTGCATGCTTTTCTGGAAATTATGCATTTCCCCCTCTTTTAGTCCACATCACAATTAGTGTGCTGTCAGATTTCCAAATCTCAATGAAAATCTGAAATTCCATTTAAACGTGGAGGTTCACCATAAAGCAGCTGAGATACCTGAAGACAAGAGGTTCTGCAGAATCTGGAAATCAAGAGTAACAGACACAAAATGCTGGAAGATCTGTTGAGTTCTCCAACATCGTGTGAGATACCTGAACATTACTTCTTCAAATGAATAATCATTTAACGGTCATTTAAATAGTTTATTTCAAAAACTTGAATTTTCATTTGTGATATAGATTTTGATTTTTGGCCTTTTAGCTTATTCATATGAATATATTTTTGTAGAAGATTTTAATGCCCACCACATATAAATAAAGCTAATGGCAGTCAGGAGTATTATGCTATTTCCCTCTCTCTTCCTCGGAAAGCTTTTAGGCTGTCTTAGAGAAGTTCTGGCTAAAAGCTCTTTATCTCTGGAATATTTTATGGATGTC
The DNA here is from genome assembly GCF_963921235.1 of Mobula hypostoma. Taxonomy (NCBI): domain Eukaryota; kingdom Metazoa; phylum Chordata; class Chondrichthyes; order Myliobatiformes; family Myliobatidae; genus Mobula; species Mobula hypostoma. The sequence continues at coordinate 88,645,464 of NC_086106.1, forward strand.
AGAAAGGATAATAAACTTGGCTATGGACCTTTGTGTGGGCAAACAACTGGGAAATTTCCTCACAAATAGCATCTGTGTTGTAGCTAAGCCTTGGCTGCAGCTGTTTCAGTCAGCAAGCAGCTCTGAGGCAAATATTTAATGTTCTGATTTGAAATTAACACTAGAAGCCACCCAGCACTCAAACAAACCCTAAAAAAGTGAATCTGTGGAAGGAAGTCAATCGAGTTATTCAGTAAAGAACCAATATCTGACTTACAGGAGATTACAGGTGGAAGGAAACGTTGCTACAGCTAGTCCTGCCCATTCAGAAATGTTTTAAGCCTAACTCAGCTCAAATCCCTTTCCTTCAATAAACCTAGACCAATCATTTATTTGAGTTTAAATCATACACATTTTGAAACCACAAATATTCAAAAATTGTTACATTTATCTAGAACATTAGATAATTGTTACATCTAGAATGTCTGCAGATTTTCAGTGGTTTACAAAGGCACCTTCCAAGTAACTTGTTTTCATGGATGGAAAAAAAGATGGACAATTTTTAATATGCATTGATTGATTCAAATAGACAGCTTTGTTCTGTCAATTGAGGCAAAGTACAAAATAAACATGCGGGTGGAGTAATATAGATGACCAAGTTTGTGAAATGGATCAAAATGTTTAAATGGCAATTTACATGCATTCTATAAAATCAATTTGTTTTGTGTTTATCGTATCAATATATTATTATAATATTTTATCAACATCGTTATCTTTTTGCCAATCACATGCCAACATTGTATGCTAGATACATCAATAACTTTGTCAAATACTTTTATAAAAACATACAACAAAAGAAATAGAAAGAAATCAAACGTAACAACAGGAATTCTGCAGATGCTGCAGTCCTGATGAAGGGTCTCGGCCTGAAACGTCGACTAAAACTCTTCCAATAGATGCTGCCTGGCCTGCTGTGTTTACCAGCAACTTTGATGTGTGTTGCTAGAAAGAAATCAAAATCTTTTTTGCTACAGAGGAAATGATCTTCCAAAATCAGAAGTGATTGGGCAAGTATAATAGATAAAAAATGAAATTTTAAAGATTTTTTTAAGATTAGCTTATCTTTCTGCACAAAATGACCCAATGTTTTCAGTCCTTAATATAGTATGGCCAAGCATTCAAACTCAAGGGTAATGAAACAAGGAAGTTTGTAATATTGACATTTTCACCGAGATTTAGCACTGAGTCTGTCTGAAATTCCAAGCCTTGATTTGATCAAGAGTCATCAATTGCAAAGTGTGAATGCCAACACTTTATAATGTACTCTTAAGGAATGTCATTTGGTACCATTCTTACCCAAATCCCACTCCAAATGATTTAGCATTACAATAAATGTGAGCATTCCATTGCAGACATTCCTGACAGTGTTGTTTGCTGATGAAGTTGGAAGTAAAACATAACACGTGACTGTTTCAAAGAAGTGTAGGGGAAATATCCTTCGTGTTCTGGCCAATATTTAGCTTTCAAGCAAGATCAGTGAAGCAACACACACAAAATGCTGGAGGAATTCAGCAGGTCAGGCAGCATCCATGGAAATGCACCAACATTCGACATCTTATTTTCACTATGTATGTCCAGTCCCTATACAGCCCTCCACTCCCCATCAGAAAGGCCTCAAAGCTCTCCGTTTCTTTCTGGACACCAGACCCAGGCAGTTCCCCTCCACCACCACTCTCCTTCATCTGGTGGAACTAGTCCTGACTCTCAATAATTTCTCCTTCGGTTCCTCTCACATCCTTCAGACAAAAGGTGTAGCCATGAGCACTCACATGGATCCCAGCTATGTCTGCCTTTTTGTCAGCTATATGTTCCAAGCCTACACGGGTATCACTCCCCAACGTTTCCTACGCTACATCAACGACTGTATTGGTGCTGCCCCTTGCACCCATGGGGAGCTTGTCAATTTCATCAACTTTGCCTCCAACTTCCACCCTGCCCTCAAATTTACCTGGTCCATTTCCAACACCTCCATCCCCTTTCTCAATCTCTCCGTCTCTGGAGACAGCTTATCTACTGATCCCGCAGCTACCTGGACTATACCTCTTTCCACACTGTTACTTGTAAAACTACCATTCCCTTCTCTCAACTCCTCCATCTCTGTTGCATCTGCTCTCAGGATGAGTTTTTTTCATTCTAGAATGAAGGAGATGTCCTCCTTTTTCAAAGAAAGGGACTTTCCTACCTCCACCATCAATGCTGCCCTCACTCACATCTCTTCCATTTCGTGTACGTCTGCCCTCACCCCATCCTTTCGCCACCCCACCAGGGATAGGGTTCCTCTTGTCCTCATCTACTACCCCACCAGCCCCCGTGTCCAGCACATAATTCTCTGGAATGTCTGCCATCTCCAATAGGATCCCACAACCAAGCACATCTTTCCCTCACCCCCACTTTCTGCTTTCCACAGAGATCACTCCCTACACGCCTCCATTGTCCATTTGTCCCTCCTCACTGATCTCCCTTCTGGCACTTACACTTGCAAGTGAAACAAGTGCTACACCTGCCCCTACACCTCCTCCCTCACTACCATTCAAGGCCCCAAACAGTCCTTCCAGGTGAGGCGACATTTCACTTGTGAGTTTGTTGGAGTCATCTACTGTATCCAGTGCTCCTGGCGTGGCCTCCTGCATATTGGTGAGACTTGATGTAGTTTGGGAGACCACTTCACTGAACACCTTTGCACCATCCACCAGAAAAAACAGGATGTCCCAGTGACCACCCATTTTAATTCTACTTCCCATTTCTATTGCTTTATGTCAGTCCATGCCCTCCTCTACTGTCGTGATGAAGCCACACTCAGTTTGGAGGAACAACATATTATATTCCATCTGAGTAGCTTCCAACCTGATGGCATGAACATTTTCTCAAACTTCCAGTAATGCCCCCCTTCACCATTCCCCATTCACATTTCCTTCTCTCACCTTATCTCCTTACCTGCCCATCACCACCTTTCCTTTCCCTTCCCGTTCTTCCATTGTCTTCTATCCTCTCTCATCAGATTCCCCCTTCTCCAGCACCTTATCTCTTTCACAAATTCACTTCCCACCTCTTTACTTCACCCCTCCCCCCTCTCGGTTTTACCTTCTATTTCTTCCTCCCGTCCCCCCACCTTCTTATGCTGAGCTCATCTTTTTCCCCAGTCCTGGCAAAGGGTCTCAGCCCAAAACATCAACTGTTTACTCTTTTCCATAGACGCTGCCTGGCTTGCTGAGTTCCTCCAGCATCTTGTGTGTGTGCTTGGATTTCAGTATCTGCAGATTTTCTCCTGTTTGTAAATACTTGACATCTTGGGCTAAGATCTTCTTCAAAAATGGAAAGGAAGGGTAAAGATGACAGAATAAAAAAGTGGGGGACGGAAGGAGGATAGCTAGAAGTTGATAGGTGAAGCCAAGTGGATAGGAAAGGTAAAGAGTTGGAGAGAAAAGAATCTGATAGGACAGGAGAGTGGATTATAGGAGAAAGGGAAAGAGGAGGGGACCCATGGGGAGATGATAGGCAGGTGAGAAGAGATAAGAAACCAGAGTGGGGAATAGAAGAAGAGAGGAGGGGGGAGGGTATTTTTTTTTAACCCGAAAGAAAAATCGATATTCAGGTGGAGGCTACTCAGATGGAATATAAGGTGTTGTTCCTGCATCCTGAGGGTGGCCTCATCATGGCACAAGAGGAGGCCATGGACCAACATGTTGGAATGGGAATGCAAATTGAAATAAAAATATTTGGCTACCAGAAAGTTCTGCTTTTGGCAGATGGAGCAGAGGTGTTCAATAAAGTGGTCCTCCAATTTACAACTGGTCTCACCAATGTAGAGGAGGCTGCATCAGAAACACCGGACACAGTAGATGATCCCAACAGCTTCACAGGTGAGTGTTACCTCACCTGGAAGGACTGTTTGGGGCCTTGAATGGAGGTGAGGGAGGACGTGAATGGGCAGGTATAGCATTTTGGATGCTTTCAGAGATAAGTGCCAGGAGGCAGATTGGTGGGAATGGATGAACGGACAAGGGAATCATAGAGGGAGTGATTCCTGTGGAAAGCGGAGAGTGTTGGGGAAATAAAGATGTGTTTGGTGGTAGGCTATCAGCGCAATGCTGTTACAACTTGGCGTGTTCCAGAGTTTGGAGTTCAATTCCATGCTATTCTATAAGGAGTCTCTGTACATCCTTCCCATGGGAATGCTTGGATTCTCCCCAGGTTCTCCAGTTTCCTCCCACAGTCCAAAGACATACTGGGTAAGTTAATCGGTCACTGAACAGTAAATTGTCCCTTGATTAGTTTAGGGTTAACCAGGTTTGTCGGGCATTGCTGGAGGAGTCCGAGAAAGGCCTACTCCGTGCTGTATCGCTAAACAGATAAATAAAGACTGATTCACCTGTTCATCATCATATTATTGTTTGTGAAAGTTTGCTATGTGCAAATTGGCTGCAAATCTAATTTCACTTCAGAAATACGTCACAGGCTACAAGGCTTGTGAAAACTGAAATTGTTCATCTTCTTTGTCTGTCGTGATTATTTTCATTGTCAGAACATACTACACTATTATAGAATGATCGTATTACATTCTTAAAAATATACACATTGATATATTTAAATTGGGAGAGGCAAAGCTTATATGAAATTCCCTATGTTGTGCAGAAAGAAGGAAATTTGTTAGAGCATTAGGTAAACACATAATACATCAGTCAAAATATTGTCTGCATAGACCAGGGGTTCCCAGCCTGGGGTCCACAGACCTCTGGGTTAACGGTAAGGCTCCATGATTTTAAAAAGGTTGGGAACTCCTGGCATAGACTGAAAAACATCAAAATAATAATTATTTGAAAACTGTACTAATTAACTTCATGTATCTAGAATGACATGAGTATTAATTAAAATATGAATTTCTTCATGTACTTTTCATGTAGTTCCCTTTTTATCTACAAACTGTAATTGCCCTAACAGAATTAATATTCTCCTTTAAAGATTGACTTAAACTGAATCATATACAGTATATAATTGAGGCATTGGTATCAAAAATATTGTGCTTACTTCTGCATTAATTCTGTCAGTATAGAATTACAAATTATTATGCAATTGAGACTATAACACACACTATGATCCTCCTACATAGGTAAGCATACAGTATGTTTTATAACCATGCAACACACACAAAAAATACTGGTGAATGCAGCAGGCCAGGTAGCATCTATAGGAAGAGGTACAGTTGACGTTTCAGGCAAAGACCCTTCGTCAGGACATCCTGACGAAGGGCCTCGGCCTAAAACGTCGACTGTACCTCTTCCTATAGATGCTGCCTGGCCTGTTGCGTTCACCAGCATTTTTTGTGTGTGTTGCTTGAATTTCCAGCATCTGCAGATTTCCTCGGGTTATAAACTGACAATTCTGCTCATTTTAGTCTGAACGTATAAGTTAAGGTTTAATACAGATGCAATCTGTGGTACAGATGAAAAGCAATGTATAACTAATAGGAAATGAATGTATAGATATGTCTATTTAGCTATCTTTTTTAATGAAATATGTTGTACTTAAGTACTCCTCTTTAATGGTGGTGCCTCATAGTACTACACCGCAGAGGAAGATATGCCCTTCATCTTCATTAAGGCTTGATGAGTTTACTCAAAGCACCAGGGACACACAACATCCATTCCTGAGAGTTAAGTCAGGGTTTTAGTTTTCAGGGCTGACTTTACATTAAAAGAATAATTCACTCGTGTGGGACCAGCAGTACGCCATGCTGCCATTCAGCTGCCACATACAACTTAAAGCTTTAGTTTTGGAGGATATCTACTGAGGCTTCCCCCAAAATACAATTTCACTTCTTCTTGACTCCTCATGTAAAGGGACTGATACAATTTTTAAAATTATTTTTGAGGATTCCCTTTGTTGCTTCATTGAGCCAATTTCAACTCCAATGGAAGTCAGTTCACCTCATCATGTTGATTGCATTAATCTAATTCAGGATACATTTTGGAATTGGGGAAGTCCAATGTAAGCATTCCCAAGCTAGCCTGTCTCTTAATACACATGTGGCTTATTCAGAAAGCATGAAGGCTTCAACTAATGCAGAGCTGATTTTAGATTGTCAGAACCCAACATTTCCAGGTCCCAGTATTTTCTCAAATGATTATATCAAACTCTTCCCAAAGTTACATTTGGACTGCAGTGAAATTGGCAAGGAAGGTCATCCTGTGGATGTTATCTACTCAACAACCCATTTTCTGCCAGTTGGTAAGGTTAACTTCCATTCTCTTCTTCAAATTGAAGAAAAAGTAAATCATATTTTTCTAGGATAACTGAATTTTTTACTGAAGATGATGATATCCTTCCTTTTCATTAACAGACTACAGAAATATACCGAACATTCTGCAACCAGAATGGACTATTTCGTCATCAGGTCCCATTCTAAAACCCGAGGGAAGAGGTACAAGTTGCCCTCACAATCTTCCACAGCACATTGAGTCGCAGGCTGCACATAATCTGATGGCAAACCCCCCAGAGTCCAATCTGGTAAGATTTCACTTTTTACAAATGCAAGGAAGAAGAAAGGAATTTGAAAATCAACTCAATATTAATGAAAATTTCATCTTCTTTGAGGAGTCAAGACCAAGGACAAAGTCTGACCCTACACCAAATACATCAAAAACAAGACAGAGCAACTCTGACATCAGGAGTCTTTCTGGGCAGCAAGGATTTCTGAGCAGGGGGAGAGCAAACACACTGGACGGACACATGAAAATGGCAATTGCTTATACAACAGACCATCATAACTGTATCTGTCCAAAACTCCCGATGAAGCTAACAAGAGTGAATAGTACAAAGCTCCTTCCCATAATAATCAAGGAAAATGATGAATTGCTTTGTGATGCTTGTAAGGTCAAAATGAGGGGTAATATTATTCCCAAAGGAAGCAGTACAGAGAAGTGCTTAAACTCTTGCAATTACCATGATGATGTGGTTGACCTAACAACTCTCCCTCTACCGGGAAGCGACGAGGAACAAGAAGGAGAAGAATGCCATTCTCTACTTCCAACACTGGCTGCCCCTCCACCTGGTTTCAGGGATAATAGTTCTGATGAAGATGACTCCAAGCGAAGGACCACTCAAAACCTAGCTTCCAGTCGACAGCCTTGTGATGTACACTTCAATGATATCCCAGTGTCTCTAATCGACGGTGTTCAAACAAGGACTGTCAGACATCACGCCCAGGAACTTGATGATGCTCTGGTTTCCACACTACAGGCCCTGGAAGCTTTAGCTGCAGCTGAAGACTGTCCACATACTCAACCACAAGAAGGATCAGGTACTAACATTTTGTTTTGAATCAATTGAAAACTTTCAAGTCATATCCCAATTTACTACAAACGTTCGTATTTTAATCCAATTTTTCTAACAATATTGACATTAAGAAAGTAACAATAATGGGAAAATTGCAGATAATAGAGGCCTGAAAAATAAAGTCAGAAAATGCTGAAAGTACTTAGCAAGATAGGCAGCATCTGTGGAGAGAGAAACAGTATTAATGTGCTGACAAAAGGTCATCAACCTAGGATGTTAACACTGTTTCTCTTTCTGCAGATGTCTGGCCTGCTGAGGATATCCAGCTCTTTTTGATATTAGATAAGTATTAAAGTAATGCTCTGTTATGTTGCCAAACATCAGGAAGAATCACTGTGTCAAATTTTTAATGTGCTTCAGGATTTAGTTATACAGGTGACTTCTACAAGGGAAAGAAAAGGACTATTATTTCCTTTTGCAAACATTCTCTCTTTTTACAATAAGAAAATAATGGATGTTTTTAACATTTTTATCATTATTTATCATCAATTGCCTGATTTGGCAGTCCAGAGATGTTTGTCATTGAGAGCATTTTTGTAATGAAAGCTCTATTCAAGCATAACCAGTCTGAGTCATTTTAGAATTGCTTTATCTTAGGATATAGGGCTGCAAGCACTATCTAATAACCAGTTTTGATGGCATATAGATGGTATCATTTCTCAGTAAATTCATCAATACAGTGTAAAATCACTCTTCAAGTAAAAACTTTGTACTGTATTGGTTAATCAACTGTTTAAAATATTCTCAGTTGCAACTTTGCCTTTTATTCCATCAATCACAGTGTGATTGCGTACCTGAGGATTTCCAGTATCTCTTGAGGTTTTCTTAGCGCCGGGATATTTTTTTCCTATCTACCCACTCCCTCAAAACAATTTCTAGTACGATAGAAAATCAATACAGTTTTGCTCAGTTAGATGAAAATTATATGATAATTGAAAGTTAAGTTTTTAGCAACTTCATGGTAAGGCACAATTTTATTCAACATTTAGCTGGATTTAGCTATAATATTGTTGAATATGTACTGTAAATGATTCAGTAATATGAATTACTTAATGTTAGCAAACTATCTGTTGGCACAGAAATAATAGGCCATGACTCATTCTGTGTAATAGACACTTTCAGTGAGCAATGGAGCAGGTATTGAGCAATATGATATACTGATGAAGAATTACTAATCAAACAGTAGTATGAACCAATGGCATTACAGAGAGCAAGGTCATTAATAACCAGAGGGCCAGATAACCATGGCAGGCCATTGTTCTGGCGATGAACGTTAGAGTTGAGCATCAGTAGGACCTTGGATGCGGAGTTTAAGGATGGTGTCTCAGCTGAAGTGAAATGAAACAGTGAGAAAGGAGATTGACAATAAAGCAATACAAATTGCTTCTACATTTTTGTAATGTTTGGTCCCGTTATTCTCTGATACCCAGTACCATGATTCAGCCCACACATGTTTCACAGCAGTCTAGCTTGGCCTGAATATTTGCTGCTGTCTTGGTTAAAAGTTAATACCATCAAGAAACTGCAACACAGATTTAAAGAAACATATCAGCATGAAAGCATGATCATAAGCAAACAAATCACATTATTTTAAATAAAAGAAATGAATCCACAAAATAGAAAATGCATGGTGAAATTATTATTTCTAATCATTTTTACCGTGTGAAAAATGATAATTCAATTCTGCCATTTCTGTGTTAAAATATATTATTAATGCAACTAACTTCAAAATCTAAGAGTCCAAGATGAGTGAGGCAATAGCAGTACCATACCCTGGAATGTACCTCTAAAAATCATCAATGTAAATTAGAAAAAGCCCAGAGTGCCCATGTGGAGAAACCCAGCAAAGCAGTCTGCTCACTCCTTCCATGAAGAGTGTAATTCGGGTTACCCAATGGAAATCTATCCAGAACACTGGTGGCATGAAAGCCGAAAGAAGGAAGCACAATTCTGTTTTGTACAACTGAAATGGTGTGTTCTGTACAATTCTTTCAATGAATCAGTAAGTTATTCACCATAAAACATGACATATATTGTCAGCAACCAGAACCTGAAAAAATGCTGAGGAAATAGACCCTTTTACGGATACTTTTTATAGTGTAACTTCAAAAAGAGTTAAGATAGACATCCTCAGCTACAAGCTACATCAGCACATTGTGCGCCATTCTCCCACATAGCCCACATAAACCAGAACAAACAATGCAGTTTCAGAGTAGGAATCAAAGAAATAGTGAATGATTTTATGCAGATATCAAAGGCACAGGCATGAAGCCTGTGGAAGCCACATATCCAAAGACCTACCACTGCCATGGAACATCGGGAGTCGGTTTGTTGATGAGATATGATGCAGCCAACTATGCATCTGAAGATATTTCGGTAATATATGTGAGACCTGTGTTACAGAGTTAACAAGTAGAATTAAAACATTCTTCAATATACTATAAAGGTATGGTGGTCCCCAAAATAAAGGCAATTTTAACAAATTTTGTGAATATGTAGGGAGAATTTTGCATCCTCATAGGTAGATTGTGCTCAGCACTCAAAAGATTTAGCCGATCTCAATTATAAAGGTATACCCTCCCAACTTGCTTCCTGTCCTCAGTCTATGACAGCTTAACAAGTCAGAGGAGAAACAGTTAACAGCAAGATCACAATATCACCCATCCCTGTTCCCCAGCTCTGCAACCAAAATGGGATTCTCTCAATCAGTACATAGATTGATCATCAGCTAATGCAATTAGTACCCTGTACCTGTTACAGTAAGAAGTTATCCATCACATTGTGTTTTAAATTTTACACCTATAGAAGTATTACATATCAAGCAGAGAATAACAAAAACTAGAAATGAGAGGTTGAATGATGTTGAGGCAAATCCAACTAAGTAAACATGAACAAACCAAAAGCAGCATAAAATTGCTTCTAAATCAGGTAAAGAAAGTAAAGACTTTCGGATAAATTGTGCTTTTCATAAGCTCAGGAAGTCCTAAAACTTTTTACAAGCAATTAAGTACTTTTACAATGTAGCCATTATTAATTTAAAAAGTGTTGCAGCCAATCTGCACATAGCCAGGTTCCACAAAGAGCAATGAAAGGTGTGTAATCTGAATTTTTAGTGATGGTTATTGGACACAAATATTGACAGTATGTCAGAAATAATTTCTGTTTGTAAAAGTCCTTTTACATCTTCTGAAAGGCAGTTGGGGCCTTGTTTTAATACATGGAACATAGAACATAGAAATCTACAGCACATTACAAGTTCTTCAGCCCACAATGTTGTGTCAACCATGTAACTTACTCGACAAACTGCCTAGAATTACCCTACCACATAGCCCTCTATTTTTCTAAGCCAATGTACCCATCTAAGAGTCTCTTAAAAGACCATATTGTATCTGCCTCTACCACTGTCGCCAGTACAGTAGTGCATTCCACACACCCACCATTCTCTGTGTGAAAGATTTACCCCTGACATCCCCTCTGTACCTACTTCCAAGCACCTTAAAATTATGCCCCCTCTTGTTAGCCATTTCAGCCCTGAGAAAGAGTCTCTGGCTATCCACAAATGTTTCATAATGAAATAGCATTCACTACTATACTCCCTTAAAACCACATTGTTATCACTCCCTTAATACCACATCGTTATCACGCCCTTCCTAGAAGTTGTGTTCAGGCTTCTGGTATGGGATAAGAACTCAGTCTTTTGTCCCAGAGATGAGATGCCTAAATGGCATGAATGAACCAGTAATTGATGGGTCAACATAGACAACAATGTGATAGTAGCAACAGGAAAGGAGAAATCTTGATCTTGATCAGAAAGAGACTTGTTAAAATAAGTATCATGGCTGCTGGCTAGTAACAATCTGAGAGCTAGGAAAAAAAGATATTAAAAAAATTCAGATGAATGTAGAATTTTGGTAAATACTTTTCAGACATTTAAAGACATTACAAAAAAAATGTTCCAAGAGCTCTGTCCACCAGAGAAAGCAGGATCTCCCAGTGGCCACACATTTTAATTCCACATCCCATTCCCATTCTGATATGTCTATCCACGGCCTCCTCTACTGTAAAGATGAAGCCACACTCAGGTTGGAGGAACAACACCTTATATTCCGTCTGGGTGACCTCCAACCTGATGGCATGAACATTGACTTCTCAAACTTCCGCTAATGTCCCACCTCCCCCTCGTACCCCATCCGTTATTTATTTATATATACACATTCTTTCTCTCTCTCTCCTTTGTCTCCCTCTGTCCTTCTCACTATACCCCTTGCCCATCCGCTGGGTTTTTCCTCCCTCCCGCTTTTCTTTCTCCCTGGGCCTCCTGTCCCATGATCCTCTCATATCCCTTTTGCCAATCAACTGTCCAGCTCTTGGCTCCATCCCTCCCCCCTCCTGTCCTCTCCTATCATTTTGGATCTCCCCCTCCCCCTCCCACTTTCAAATCTCTTACTAGCTCTTCCTTCAGTTAGTCCTAACGAAGGGTCTCGGCCCGAAACGTCAACTGTACCTCTTCCTAGAGATGCTGCCTGGCCTGCTGCGTTCACCAGCAACTTTGATGTGTGTTGCTTGAATTTCCAGCATCTGCAGAATTCCTCGTGTTTGTGTTCCAAGAGCTCACAGTAATCTTGGACAGTAGAGCAGATCTGTGGCTAGTGCTGCTGTGCTGCACCACAGCTACAAGAACCCTGGTTCAACCATGAGCTAAATTTTCACATCTCTTTGACTGCATGGGTTTCCTTCAGGTGCTCTCATTTCCTCCTACATGTCAAAGACACTTTGGTGGGTTAAATGGCCACTGTAAAATTCTAATATAGGAAAATGGCAAAAAGAATCAAGGGCAAGATGGTTGATATGTGTAAGAAAGAATAACTTCTAGAAGTATAGGAAAATAAGGGGAGAGAGAATGGGATTAATGGGATTGTTCCCATGGGAGTCAGTCTATACTTGATTGACTAAATGGCCAATTTCTGTGCCACAGGATATGAGGTACATCAGCATACACGCCTCTTATTTTTCTTGTTAAGATCTGAATTCAACCACATCTTTTTTGATCATTGACAAAGAACATATTGATATTGCACAAGCTAGTAATTTATTACAGAGGTCACTGACCTGTGTTAAGTAAACCCTGCTGACTTTTAATTCTATTCTTACAGAACACATAGGCATGAACCTATTCACTCTAACCTCTCTAATTCTAGTCTGTCTATTAATATTATTATTAATGGCTCCGTCTGTCTAAGTAGACAATGGATGCAGACCTGGGTGATGAATATGGAGATCCTGGGCTGCCCAGACATCAAGATCCCCCCTCTCGGCCTCGCGGATGTGGTCCAAAGGAATGTGAAGCGGTACATTTGGCATCAGCTTGGCTGCAGGAGCTGCCGGGAGGTGACGTGATATGTCACCCAACCGCCTTAGGGGCTCCATTCCGGATTTGTGTAGGGTTTACTCCTGAGCCTTGTCTTCTCCCGAAGATACCCACAAGGCAGTGGGATCTGTAACCCTGGATAGGGGCCCATACCGGGTACTGTCAGCCAGAGCCAGCTGAGCCCGGGAGTCATGTAAGGCAGGGTCGTCACGCTCTGTAGTAGTGATTTATGGAGCCACTACCCACTACCCTCAGTCTGTCTATTGGTAGCTTTTTAAAGTGTATTTCTATACAGTTGATGTTTAATTTGAACAGTGACTATAAATATTTATTATCCTAATTGATTTTATACTTACTGCTTCAAATAATAAGATGAATTCTTTCTGTTTTGATCTACAGGTTTGCTTGTATTGGCAGCTATGACACCAGAGTCATCACTGGATTCTGGCCATGAAACAAATTCCTCAGAAATGACGGATATCTCTGAAATGGTCTCAGCAATAAAACAGCACCATTTACTCGCTTATCAGGGAAATAAACCTGGCCTAATTATGAAAAAGGATCTTCCCTTGAGTGCTGTTAGATGCTGTGCACAAGCTGCTTTCAGAAGAGTTCCATGTCCAAAGAGATATTACCAAGAAGCAAACACTTCATCTGCAATTACTTCCTCTAAGCAGAATCCCCCGTCAAGTTCCATTAGACTCAAACCTAGTCACATGACTGGATTTTGCACAGTTCACATGCGACCTCAGGTATTTGGTCATTCTAATGAAACCACAAGTAGGCCAGAAAATATTATTTTAAAGCCTCTTCTTCAGCAGAATTGTCCACGGTGTCCAAAAACAATAGAAGACCAAATGTCCAAACAACAAATAATTAAACCTAAAGAAAACCTTTCCAAAATCCTGACATGTCCCAATGAGATAATTCAGAATATAGATGAAGATAAAGCATGTGTTAAGCAGTTATTAAGTAGAAGGAACTCTGGAAACAGCTCCAGAATTACAAGCCCTGAAATCCATCAAGAAAATTCATCAAGCTATGGCTCAACAAACAACACTTCTCCTCCAGTTTCTAAGTACACAGACAGCTGTGCTAAGTGTGATGCTTCAAAAAATGAGTATTTGAGATATGAAGGAAGCATGCAGAACCCCAGACCGTGTGAATGTCATTTGCTGAAGACCGACGCAAGGCAAGTAGACTCTCAGGCCCACCGAACAACTGTCTTCCATACTTGCACACCAAAGAACAATGAAGTGGCTTACGTCAAAGTAAGCAACAGGAAGTATCAGCCAACAGGTAAGGAAAATCCAGCATTATTCAATGACGATCTTATAGATTTGGCAGATGTTCCAGATGGTCAAAAGAATGATTATACCAAAACAGAGAAAGAATGCCAACCAATGAGGACTAGTTCCCCAAGTCCAGGCTGTTATCACAGTCCTTACAGATATCCATCTACCACTTTAGGACCAGATAACAGCACAGCACAGCAAGATAATGCTGAAAAGATGAAATACCAGGGACACCCATGTTCTTGTAAAGCTAATATCAGTTCAGAGAGAAGTGCTGGCATCACAATGTGTTGCAAGCCTTCCAGCATGTGTGATGCTGCATTGCCGCCACATGTCTCATCATCTCCTGTGATGGAAAATGCCTTTGATGCCAAACAGCACACTTCTCTTATTCCTGATAAAGTTAATTTACAAAAAGGCTCCTTACTGAACTTTAAGAATCTCTTCTCTGCTACTTTTCCAGCAAGATTTAAGAGAGAAAGTGATGAGAGGCAGGAGCAACTTCAGAAGGTGAAACAATATGAACTTGAATTTCTTGAGGAATTACTCAAGCCCAAAACCAAAGTTGACGTATTTGCAGAAGATTATGTTCATCACAAAGGATCCAATCATTGCTCTTTTCAGATCAAAAGTAGTCCAGTTGGAAATATTCCAGGTCTATCCAGGGAACGTCGTCGTAGCTGTGATTGTAAACGTCGAGGACTGACTTGTGATTCAGTGTGTTTTCCATCAATCCCTAATACTCTGGATTCACAAAGAGCAGATCGAGGCAAAGGCCCTTGTGTTCACAAGCAGCCTAAAACCAGTGTTGCCCCTCCTGCACCAAATACCAATACCAAACAAAAAGCCATTCGAAGGCGGACCTCAAGTCTAGAGTACAGTGACTATAGAGCTGAACAGCAGCCTGGTGTGCTCTGCATGATGGCACGCGGTGATTGTCTGAAAGTGCCTCATGATAAGAAACTGGAGCGACATCATAGTGCCACCAATATAGTCTCTGAGGCAGAAATAAGTGAAATAACATCGCAGGCTTCGGAGAACAGTGCATGTATGGCCACATCTAAGACTGAAGAAACCAGGAAAATAGAAAAAGAGAAAGAATTCATGAGAAAAGCTCTCAAAAGCCAGTGCCGGGAACCACCCCAGTTTGATGATCCGTCTTACGTTCAGTTTCCCAATGCAGACAAACAGCAAAGGTCCCCAGCAATTTTCTCTGTTCAGGGAGAATTCAAACCATCGAAGTCAATGCCACTTTTAAAGGGGGACATGGGTGGCAATAACCGATGCTGTTCTTTTAGATATTGTTTTTATTATAGAAATTGTGATGTTGCTGATGACAGCAGTGATAAAGATGAACTTTCATATTCAGTACCAATGCAGCTTCTTCCTGATCTGAGGTCTGACAGTTCAGTGACACTCAGTGAAACATTAGCTAAAACTTATCAAACATCAGAAAGAAATGTTTCCAACGGATGTGAGGACAATGTACAACAGGAATCAGTACTGCATGATACAGGACTAGATACCAACATAACAAGAATCAATGCCCTGCGGAATAGTGTCTATACGTTACCAGATGGCTTTGTCGCCGCACAGAAGGATACTAACGAACTGTTATCTATCTTAAGGCAATGCACGACAAATCGCGGAAACTATGATGCAAAACTTTACATTTCACACCTGGATGAATACAAACAGACACTCACACTTAAGTTTAAAGAGCTGCGAACTGCATGTAGGAGAGTGGCGGCAGTAGACAAAAGCCCATCACGCATGCTTTCAGCTATCTCAACTAGCTTTCAAGTATTATGTGGCCTCATTGAAGCTTTTGTGCACTTGGTTTATATTGTGCGATCGGAAAGGCAATGCAGAGAACTCCTCTCTAAAGTGGAGGAGGTGGTGATCAATTATACTTTTTTGCTCAGAGCGGCAGAAGAATCATCCAGTAAAACATCTCATCACTTAACAAAGCAATCAACCTCTGTAACTACAGTAGTGAACACATTTACTCGTTCAATTAAAACATTAATGAACAAATAACTCCATGAAGCCATGCACTCAAACACCATCTTTTGTGTAAAACTTATTGGGAAAAAAACTTTAAACATACTCCATTGTCCTGTGCTTGGTAGTCATTTCTGTGAACAGTATTTTATCTGATTCCCTCCTGCTTTATTCTCATATTATCTGTTCTTGTTATGCTAAATGTATGTAGTAAGTTTTTCCCTGAATCCAATTTAGGTTAGATCTGCCAACTCCAATTTACCATGTACACAGCAAATTTGCCTTTCATTTTATCACTGATCTATTCATCTCAATTCATGTGTCAAAATAATTTATTATTCTCAGATATTTCAATAGTAGCAGGACACCATTTAAATCAGGATTCAGAAGAGAGAAGGATTATTAGGAAGAGCACATTCAGCTAGGCTAGATGTAAGAAGAGTTCTTTAGATTACCATAGTCATACAGCACAGAAACTACATAAAGCTAAGAGATTGTGTTAAACTGAATCAGGCCAAGAGATTGTTTATGCCAGTGTCACAGAATCTAGGACACTATAACAGAACATTGTCTCTTCCTAGTAAAATGTAATTTCTGGTTTTATTTCCATAATCATTTAATCAAAAGCAATGTAGAATCAGATTATCAGCAACTGATTGAGACTTAATATATCCTACAGAAACCTAAAATCATAGATACAGATTACAACTACATGTTTAAGTTTTCACATATCAAAATATTGAATTATTGTTTTTCCAGAATTATTGTCCCTCAATAATACAGCATTTTAATGCGATTTACTGAAAAAAAATTGAGAACTGAAATATTCCTTCTACTTCTCTCATTTTGGCATAACATTTTATATTAAAAATGTATACAGCATTTTTCTCAAAGCTATATGATATAAAAGTACAGTACCCATAACTTAATGTATTGCATATGAATTTGTTACAGAACTGCAACAATTGTATTCTTGCAATGAAATCTATTGTGGATAAGGTTCTGAAGCTTTAATGATAATGCAACTTTGAAAGCATGAATTTTGATAGGCTAAGAACTAACCATCAAATCTAAGACACCTTTCTGTTAGTCTCAATAGAAGGCACTTCATAGGTATTATTATATTTCATAAATTACATCTCAAAAGAGGCTACTGCAATCTCATATCCCATCACTGGATCTTCCTTAAAGTATATTGCCAACATTGTAGAAGATTGGTAGTACCGAGAATCTCATTTTGTACTACGTGCTGGTATTTCTTCCTTATGTAGCTGATGCCAGATAAGCACAACACAAATCCAGATATAATTCTGTTCCTATCTGTCAATTTATTGTTCTGGTTTTCAATGACTCATATTTCATCTTTTTCATTTGCTATGTACTGAGATCAAGTGGACCTTTATCTTTTTGAGTCTGCTGTATAAACTAATATTTAAAACTCCTTCTAATTCACCCTACTTATGTAAAACTGAGATGAACTAGCCCCTTTCCTACAAGTAAATGCCAAATTGTTATTTCGTCAAAAATACTAATCACCTAGTACATATGGAAAGGTATTGGGATAGAGATGTGTCTTGGTGAGTAATACAAAATGAGCATTATTGCACTGATTGACTACCATAGAGGTAGTATATACAGTAGGTGCCCATGCTTAGTTCCATTATGTAAGTCTCAAGTCTTACATGTAACAAATAGCAGATATAATACTACCCTTATATGAGCTGCCCAGTGTTGCACTGACTTAATTTTCTTTGCTTGGTTTGGATAGAACTGCTAAACAAACATATTTTGGTATAAAAAAAATTGCAACTCACAACAATTTAATGTACAATTTTGGTGCAATCATGACATTTCTTAGCAAAATGTTCATGGGGTTAAATTCCCTCAGTATACCCATTTCAGTATTCAGTATGGAGGGCCAAAATATGAGTTAGTTAAGACAAAGAAATTCATGCAGAGGAAATTCTGCCTTTAAAACAATTCCCTCACCCACTGTACCTTTTGTCCTTCCTAAGATAAATATCATGTTACCATTGGTCATACGGTATCTACTTATATCTAAGTGTGAGTGAATGGTGTAGCAAATCCAAGTTACCTTTTGTGCACTTTAGTGAATTGTACTGAGTTATGTAAGGTCAGAAACAGCTAAAGGAGGTGAGGATTTCCTAACACAGAAGAATGTAGAGATCCTTGAAAACTGAATTTGAATTCTAGAAAAACTTCTCAAAGTTTTTGTTCCTATTACTCCTATATTACCTCAAGTAATTTTTGCCTGACCAACAGCCAATATTCAGCTGTCATTGTCCCAGCTTCTCAGGAACAGATATGACATCCCTCACTAATAAGGTATCATTTTTTTTGTGTTTTTTTACATCAATAATTGCAGAAGACCTATTTAAAAAGTTTATGCTTTATATTTTTATACAGATAAAATATTATATTGGTAATACATTTGGCTATAAGGATATTGTACAAGAGCTCCTGACAAATCATAGGTACTTTTAGACCTACTGTATGGTTAAAATAGATTCATTGGTGATGTGCGTGGGGAAACAAAAATGGATTGGTGAACTGTATGTAACAATTGATGATCTTATACATGTAGTAATAACTTAGTGTTACATTTGATTTAGTTTTAACTATAAATATCAGAAGTTGATTAATTTGCCTAGTTTTTAATAACTAAAGCCACATTTATACCAATTAAGTAGCAAAAAAACTATCCTAATCGAAACAGAAAATTTAAAAAAAAGCATTTTTAACACATTCTTGGATGTATAACAATGGAGGATCTACACAATGAGTAGAACAAAGAAATTCCCCATTTACCACGAGTAGGATTTTGCACCATGTATCACAGGACAAGTCTATAAAACAAAGGCAGATCATTTGGATTTGTATCACTTAGCTGAAACGAGGCTGAACGGGATTTAAACTCAAGCAGTTGCAATACCAGCATACGGCAGCATACATCATTTTGTACAATGACTTGGGGTGGTAAGGTAGCGTAATTGTTAGCACAATGCTTTACAGTACATGCAACCCGCATTCAATTTCTGCCGCTGTCTGTAAGGAGTTTGTGCATTCCTCCTGTGACCCCATGTCACCTCCAGGTGCTCCAGTTTCCTCCCACAATCCAAAGACCTACCACTTAATAGGTTAATTGTAAATTGTCCCGTGATTAGGCTAGGATTAAACTGTGGGATTGCTAGGTGTCATGGCTCAGCGGTCCAGAAGGGCCTATTCCGTGCTGTATCTCAATAAATAAACAAATAATATGTTTCTAGAAATGTTTTTGTGTAAAAGAAAGGATGTATTTTGAAAGAGTTTATTAATGATTCACATTTATAGAACTTTAAGTTATATAAAATCTACATGACCAGTTTGATATGCAAAACAGAATATTTAGTAAGCTAATTAATACAAGAATTCTTGCCTTCCCCGTGTGTATCTATGTCCAACAGATGGTGTAGATGTTAAACTTAGCTGCCACTTTCTGCTTTCATGATATTCTGCCGTTTCTCTGGTGAAAGAGCTCTGGAATTCAAAACTGGGAAACATTCCCTTCTCCATTCAAAGACATCGAAGAGGGATTGAGAAGCAACACTACTGTGCTACCTTCCTACCATTCTGCTTCATTGCCCCCAAAACATTTTTGCTCCTAATTCTCAGTCATCATTTCTTTTTGCATTTGCAAATATATTGAAAGCATTTTGAGTCCCAGGAAATGTTCCAATATTTTTGTTTCACTAGCAGCCATTTCCTTTTAAGTAATCAGACCCAGTGAAGTTCGATCAGTATGCATCTTATCCACATCCTTCCTGCAAGTATAAATGGCACAGAGAAATAAATTAATGTTCTTAATCTAGGATCTAACTCATACAACTTTCCTTTACATGAGACGGTGAAGGGGAAGACAGGCAGCTGAAGGTACTCTTGTCAATGGCATATAAAGTCTGTAAATGCAAAAAACCTGATACTCACTGAGTATGATATAGAATACATGGAAAGCATTTTGGCTGTAAGAATCTGTGAAGGTTCCCTCCCAGCATACCTATCAAAATGAAATCACCACGGACCTCTGTAACAGACTTGAGCAAGTTTTTCAGGTTGGAGTGGCCTACTAATTTCAAAGAGAAATTAGGCTACTTAAAGAACACATTGGTAGCCATTGGCCATGTGCTCAAGTTGCTGGGGGTAATGTCAAGAACAGATGATCACCAGTGCACACCCTCAGTATAAAAGATGATTTTAAATGGTTTAAAAATAAAATGTGTTAAAGTACATTCAACTTGCACCAATTATGTACGAATATTTATTTTTCTTCATCTCTTGTTAATTTCCAATCTACAATGGTAAAACTATTTAAATCTAATACTTTTAAGAGACATTTTCTGAAGGCACATTAAGCAATGGAATGGATTAAAGGATAAAAGATGCATGAAGCAGAATGAAAAATTAAAGCTATTTATTTTCAAACATACTATGTGTATATAATTTGATCCAAAACACTTCCTGAGTTATTATCAGTGAATACAAAACAGTACAGATAGTTATTCAGTAAGTGAGTTTTAATATTTTCCTTGATAAGCAGCAAAATATTTTGTCTCGGACTATGTACTTTTCATTGTAAATAACAATTAGCAACCAAAACATGAAGTATATTGCACTAAATATTATTATTAACAGTTACCCATCAACAGTGTCATACAGCTGATTACTAGTGTTGAACTACCTTTCTTACAAGAGGGGTAATTACTATGTGGGTAATGTTAAAAATAGATCTCATACTTTACCAGCTAACCAGCAAGTTACCAGTGTTCTAAAATCAACATTGCCATTAATGAATATACAATGTGGAAAGGTTCAGGGCTAAAATTCCAATGATTGTTAATATACAATTCGCTCTTCCTACCTTACTACTAAAAATACGGGCATTTCCCAATATTCTATTTTCTATCTTGTGCTTATCTGGCTTTACCTAAAATTATCAAAGGTGCCATTTGAATCTCTTTAGATAGTAACGCATACTACATTCGCACCACTCTCAATATATTGTGAAATTATCCATCACTATTTATGAGAAGGCTTAAAATATTTAAAATCGTTATCATAAAAAGAACTAAATCAAGTCAAAGATGGTCTAAATGTTAGGGTTTGTTTGTTATTTCTTAAAACCGCAATTAAATGTGTTCTAAATGTACTGCTAAATAATACAAAGAAAGGACTGAACTGTGACATTTAATGCTATTCAAAAAGAAACACTTTTTTTTTACATGAACACAAAATACACCGCTGTGTCAACCAATACAAAGATTTGAGACTCTGGTTTGAAGATCTATCACTCGAAGATCTAAATGGTAAAATCCCCTAATATTTAATCCACAAGACAAAGACAGTCTATAAAAGTCTGTAAAATTGAATAAATGCAAGGTTATGGAAACTTGCAACCGGCTTGTGGCAGGTTTACCTAGTATCAGCCAGCCTAACTTCAGTGGCCTTTTCACTGACTGACGAATCTGCATGAAATACTAAATCTTGCTGTGCAACATAGGAAACCACAAAGATTGTCCAAAATGGTGGTCAGAAAGCCAGTACTTTCATTTCGGATGCTGTAGCTTGCAGAAGGACGGTTCAAGCTCTATAATACTGAGATCCTAAACTCTGACTACACTTAAACATAGCGATGATACAGGGAAGTGCAAATATGTGGAAATTCATATTAGGTATACAGAAGGACTGAGGAAGGAAATTTAAGAATTATACTATGAAGAATCAATAGAGTAGAAAAATACCTCAGCTTCCCATCTACACATGACAATTAGAAAAATAAATATTTTGTAATTTTTAAGCTTTCATCCAAACATGTGCATGGGTTTTGCAGTCTTAACATTGTAGGTATTGTCTTTTATGTAATCTGTCCATCAGCTCACTGGTCCTTAATGGGTCTAGCAAAGTTGTTAATTTATGTTACATCACAAATTTATTATATACTGGTATCAGCCACAGCTACCTACACAAAAAAAAATTCCAGTCCAAAACCACAAACTTACAAGTCACAATTAAGTCACCACATCCATGTGGGGTTTTAATGAAATAACATTTAAACTTGTCAAGACACAAACTGTTCAAAATTATACATTACTAACTATGTTTGACATTGTATTAATCCATATTCTCTTTATTTTTATAACAAATTGAAACATGATAAGTAATAGTTTTAAAAATAACTAGAAAATATTTTAGTACTTTATGAATTTATCAATTTGCATTGTCTTTACATGATTTTCTATGTTTTTATAGGAAGGTACATAGATGGCATAATTATGCACCAATTTAGTAAAAACATATCTGGCAGCATAGCTGGACAAACAAATGTTTCTTCTTCCATCCTATCAACCTTAGAAAACACATTTATACTGAAATGGGCAAGTTGATGCCAAACTTGAAATGTAAGCATATCACATAGCCACCTAAGATTAATAAAAAAAACAAAAGCAGCCTAGTAAAATGACTTATGTGTCCAAGTCCAGATATTTTTGTCTATAGCTACCAAAATCCTGAAATGTGCAAAATTGCTGTTTGATTTAAGCACATAGACCTAAGCTACTGTTATTTATTCTCACTGTAAAGCATTTCCATTATCTAAATAAGGTTAGCAAAAGACTGTGCATTTGTAATAGATATATACTTTTCAAATTCAACCTTGCTTTAGTAGAGTGAGGAGTATCATGTAACAAAGGCTATCAGGTCTCATTCACATACATATAACACTATTAAGATCTGTAGTTTAGATCTGATTCCAAAATAATTTATCTAATTTTATTTTCCTTACTATGACACAGGATAAAAAGTTTCTTAAGCAAACTATGAACAATACAAGATATGATTCAAAACAGAGATCAGGCATTTTGTCTGAAAGTTCATTGCACTAAGTTCTGATTTTAACCTCAGCTTTAAATTTATAGTGAAACATTTACTGATCTGCCAGTCATCTACCCAGGATCTTAGCTCCTGAGCCCTATGTCTATCTCCGATGATTGATGGGAATGGCATAACAGCTAGAGGGTTGGAGTTAAAAATCAGATGGGGAATTTCAACATGTCACCAGGAATACTTATCTTTACTCCTCAATGAGTGAAATTAACAAATTTGTCAGGTCCTCCTGTGCCTGCCACCATCTTTCACTGATAGGTTTCAGACTACAGGGACATTCGACTGGTTTTCAGTTAGAGTGGTTTGCTTATCTCAATTACATCATTGGGCTCAAACTGACTGTTCAAGTTAGGTCCCACTCATGTGCATTGGGTGACTTTCAGAGCCAACTTCTTTCAAGATGAAGGAGGAAAACCTAGACTTATATGATCTTGCTCAGTAATTCACAAGTATTATATCCAATCTGTCCTAATACAGAATCCCAATGAGATTTAATAAAATATTAGCAGTTTCACAGTTTCTAGATTTATGAACATACCCATAGTATCAAGGTGGATGGCAACTTTCCATTAATTTATTTTTCAAAACCATTATTTATTGCTGGTCTTCTGAAGAGTATCTAGGGATTAGAAGAGGGACGCCTTTAGCAAAATACTTCATTCAATGGAGTTAGTAGGGAAAATAACTGAAAATCCTCATTAGAAACAGCAGAATTCCCACTTTAACAATACATTTGGAGAATTTATAGATAATTTTCAACTAAAATAGGCAATTTGTTAGGTGAGAAGCGGATATCCCTTGGCAATCAATTAACACCTGTATAATGAAATATTTCAAAGGGGTGTGCACGTGAGCAAGCAGCCCACCTCCTAGCAACAAGCAGACAAATGGCAAAATGCCAGTCCCATGCTCGTCCCAGGATTGCATGTGCAATATTCGGGTCCAATTACCTACTAGAACAATACAAGCTCAGTACATCCATAACAGAATAGTGAGCAGTTTAACCAGTGCACAGCTGAGGGGCATTCATAAAGCTTTCCAGAGATACATTTGACCCATGACCCTTCACCTTAGATATGAACAAACCAGACTAAGAGACTGTTAACAAAATCACATCCCTAGTAAGGGGCCATTTCAAAGTGATGCTTTTCTTGTCATAGCTGATTTTTATCTACAGAGATACTTCAGGTTTTTAGTAAAAGAGGAAACTAAGACCAACCTGCAGCACAGATATGTACACCCTTTCATTCAGCATTACCACTACGATTTTCTAATCATTGCATGATTGCATCATACCACTCTTCTACTGCCATGGCTCGTTATGTGTTATGTCAATGTGAGCTGGTTCATCCCCAAAAAAAGGACCTTCCCATTCACAGCATATTTAGAAAAGGCTTGAGCCCTGTTATTTATGATTCTTGTGGCAATATCAAATCCTCCTCCCTTATGTGATATCTGCTGTAATGTATAATATGTAATGAGAGGCTGACATGGAAATGTATTCATGTATTAATGTAGCAGAGTTTTCTGTAAATAAATCACACAAGGTCTGTATTAAATATTACTTTATTTCGATTATAAAAGTTGCAGCTTCTTCTGTTCTCTGTCACTGCAAACAATGTATCATTACATACAGTATATGTAGTTTACATATTTCTGAAAGATCCTTCTTCTGAAAATAGGCCCTTCATGTGTATTGAGGAAATTTCTCAATAAGCTTTATTCTTGGTATTCTGCTCTTATACATTAATTTTGCATCCATTTAAAATGAGTGATTGCCAGAAAGGCTTGAACACAGCTGCAATTATTTGATAAAGATGATGAATTTTCATGAACAATTCTGTACAAGTTCAGAGTTTTTTTTTAATGTTTTCTTTGTTTGTCCCTGGAGAATGATTGAAGAAACTAAATCATGCTGAATCAAAGACGATATCAATAAACATGATACAGTAGCCATGCTCCTACATGCATCATCAATTACTTCAAAGCTAACGAAGTATTCTGCCTCCATGAGAACATTGGTCATGGTATCCATCCCCTAAAAGCAGAAAATGTTTTACATGCTCTTTTGGATCTAATTGAATCTACTGATTCTTAATTGAAATTAGCACCCCCATATATAATTAGTGATACCAAGTACCAGACGGAAATACCTCCAACCATGTTGAGTGTCAATTTATATTTGGCTCATCCTTGTTATATCTTATAATGCCAGAAATTAATGGGATGAAAACCACAGGAGCCAGGGATTACTCGTGTTTCTCTTTAGAGATAGGTGCATGCATATGACATGGTGGTGTAATAATGTATGCCATTCACGTACTTTTTACATATAACCCATAATGTAAGTAAACAGAGAATGCTTATGCAACACACACAAAACGCTGGAGGATCTCAGCAGGTCAAGCAGCATTTATAGAAATGAATAAACAGTTGATGTTTCAGGTCAAGACACTTCTTCAGGACTGGAAAGGAAGGGGAAAGAAGACAGAATGGAAAGGTGGGGGAGGGGAATAAACATAGCTTGAAGGTGATAGGTGAAGCCAGGTGGGTGGGAAAGGTAAAGGGCTGGAGAGGAAGGAATCCAGTAGGATAGGAGAGTGGATCATAGGAGAAAGGGACCCAAAGGTAGGTGATAGGCGGGTGAGGAGAGGTAACAGGCGAAAGTGGGGAATAGAAGTGGGGAAGGTGGAGGGAAAGACTTATTTTACCAGAAGGAGAAATCGATATTTATGCCATCAGATTGGAAGCTACCCAAACAGAATATAAGGTATTGCTCCTCCACCCAGAAGGCGGCCTTGTTGTGGCACAAGAGCAAGCCATGGACTGACATGTCAGAACAGGAATAGGAATTGGATTTAAAATGTTTGACCACCAGGAAGTTCTGCTTTTGGTAGATGGAGCAGAGGTGCCCATCGAAGTGGTCACTCAATTTACAACAGGTCTTACCAATGTAGAGGAAGCCACATCAGGAGCTTTGTACGCAATAGACGACCCCAGCAGATCTGCAGGTAAAGTGCTGCCTCACCTGGAAGGACAGTTTGGGGACCGGAAAGGAGGTAATGGAAGAGGTGAATGCGCAGGCGTAACATAGAACCATAGAACACTACAGCACAGAAAACAGGCCATTCGGCCCTTCTAGTCTGTGCCAAAACTTTATTCTGCTGGTTCTATTGACCTGCACCCAGTTCATAACCCTCCAGACCTCTTCCATCCATGTATCTATTCTTAAGTTATTTTTAAAACTTAAGAGTGAGCCCGCACTTACCATGTCAGATGGCAGCTCGTTCCCCACTCCCACCACTCTCTGAGTGAAGAAGTTCCCCCTAATGTTCTCCCTAAACCTTTCCACTTTCACCCTAAAGCCATGTCCTCTCATGTTTATCTCTCCTAATCTAAGTGGAAAGAGCCTACTCACATTTACTCTGTCTATACCCCTCATAATTTTGTAAACTTCTGTCAAATCTCCCCTCATTCTTCTATGCTCCAAGGAATAAAGTCCTAACCTGTTCAATTCTGCCCTGTAAATCAACTCCTGAAGAGCTGGCAACATCCTAGTAAATCTTCTCTGCACTCTTTCAATCTTACTGATATCCTTCCTATAGTTAGGTGACCAGAATTGCACACGATACTCCAAATTTGGACTCACCAATGTCTTATACAACCTCACCATAACATCCCAACTCCTATACTCGATACTTTGAATTATGAATCCCAGGATGCCAAAAGCCTTCTTTACAACCCTGTCTACTTTGGTACTTTGTAGCACTTTGGCCACTCGCAGGGATAAATGCCGGGAGTGAGATTATTTGGAAAGAGTGAATGGACAAGGGAAATCCATGCAGAAAGCTGGAGATGGGGGGGGGGGGCGCAAGATAAAGATAGGAATAATGTTTTGGATGCGAAGTTTAGTCAAACAATATATTTAAAATATTACTAGAATATTGACTACACTAGGCTCCTCCCTACATAGCTATAAACTCCAACTCAATATAGAATCCATCTCAACACAAATACGTAACGCATTGCCTTCTAGTCTGTGTGTGTGTATATATATATATATATATATATACACACACACACACACACACAGTATAATATATAATACAACTACCATATAGACATCCAAAGCATATTAAATTTTAAATTTTCTCATTCAGGCCTAAAGATTTCATTGCTGTAGAGGGTAATGTCTTTCCTGACAAGCGGTGATCACTCTGTTTGGGAGGTGAGACCTGTGACTGTGAAACAATCTCAGATTCTGGAGTCTCTTTCATGGTGGTTATAGAAGTTGCCTCTGGGACTGCAGGAAGTGGTTCTGACAGCTCTGGACACCTTTCATCTGGATGTGTTGGTATCCCAGAACAGTGCATGGCAAGCTGTTTGATATGCTGAGCTATCCCAGGTCACCAGACAAATCCTCAAGCCAACACTTTCATTTTGACTGTACCTAGATGTAGCTCCACTAATACTTTAGCTCTCAGCTTGGATGGTACATCAACTCTCAATCCCCACATAAGACAACACTTGTCAAGGGCGAGTTCATCCTGGTGCTGGTAAAAACAGTGAATCAGGAATTTCTGCTGCACACTCCAGCCCTTTTGGGGTGTCATGGAGACGTGAGACAGTGTGGGGTCTTTTCTGGTTTCCCTTTGGATCATCTCTGCCATATAGGGGAGACTTTCAATTTGTATTCAGGAGAATACATAAAGAGGGGTGTCCTCTTTTGTAAATTTTTCAGGTATTTCCTTTTCCAAGGGTAAATGGGATAATCCATCAGAATATCCATGATTAGTTGTCCTCTTGAATTCAATCTTGTAAGTGTATCTTCCAAGAAACAGACCCAATCTCTGTATTTGTGCTACTGCTGTTAGTGGAACACCCTTCTGTGGATTGAAAATATACATTGAACCGCTTGCCCAACTAATAAGACAGTGCGAAATTGTAAAAGGTATCAAGGTGGCAGGGATTGAACAGAAAGTGGCGTTATTCGCAGATGATGTTTTAGTCTATCTGAGTGAACCAGAAAAATCATTTATAGGATTGTTTAAACGCAAACAACAGGAATTCTGCAGATGCTGGAAATTCAAGCAACACACGTCAAAGTTGCTGGTGAACGCAGCAGGCCAGGCAGCATCTGTAGGAAGAGGTGCAGTCGACGTTTCAGGCCGAGACCCTTTGTCAGTCCTGACGAAGGGTCTCGGCCTGAAACATAGGCTGCACCTCTTCCTACAGATGCTGCCTGGCCTGCTGCATTCACCAGCAACTTTGATGTGTATAGGATTGTTTACGCTGTTGGATGACTTCGGGAAAATATCAGGTTATAAAATAAATGTAAAGAAAATGCAGGTTATGTCCCTAAATTATACACCATCCAAAAAAACTGCAGGATACATGTGATCTTAAGTGGGAAGCTAAATCATTAAAATATTTAGGAATAACCCTGCCGAAGGATCTTTCAATGTTGTCACATTAATTTCAGAGATAAAAGCAGATATGCATAGATGGAATCTTATCCCCTTTTTAAGTTTAAATTCAAGGATAAATACCATAAAAATGAATATTCTCCCTCAGTTACTCTATCTTTTCCGGACTTTACCCATGGAGGTGGATGATAATCAATTCAGGGAATAGGACAAATGGATTTCCCACTTTATCTGGCAAGGAAAGAAACCTTGAATTCGATATAACACCTTACAGTTAGGGAAGGAAGGAGGAGGTATGGTACTTCCTTGCTTGAGAAATTATATTTACGCTTCACAGATAACTCCTCTGTTATATTGGTGTATTAGGGAATATAAGGCTAGATGGAAGGAAATAGAATTTGGATTGGTTGACAGTTTTCCTCTACAGGCCTCAATAGCAGACAAAGGATTGATGGCCCAATTGGAAAAGTTTAAAAACAGCTGGATAAATCTTACATTAAAAGTTGGCAGAAGGTGGTTAATTCATGTAGAATCAATAACACATTAAAACTTTTCAGATGGTGTGCATATGATACCGAATTCCTTCCCAACAGAGGAGATAAAAGATTTGAACTATGGATAAAGAAAGGTCTTACAACCTACCTCTCATTTATACATAAAAGAGTATTACAAAGTTTCCAATTCCTGCAGGACAAACATGGCCTAGAACACAATGACTTTTTTAGGTACTTCAAGTACGACACTATGTTAACCAGAGTTGTAGATATACAGACTTATCAACAGTAGAATTAGAATTTTTCAAGATTCTGAATTCGGCTTACAGTTCAATACCAAGTAAATCAGTTTCTCAATTATATAATGCACTCTCCCATGCTAAAAATGTAAACACATTGTACATTAAAGAGAAGTGGGAAAATGAAGTGGGGTTGGTACTTTCAGAGGAGGCTTGGGGAAAAATGTGCAGCTTTCAGTGGTCTTCGACTAACTCTTTGACTTGGAGAGAACATTGTTGGAAAAATATTATAAGATACTTCAAGACCCCATATCAGGAAAAATATAAAGCCACAAACGTGACGTGTTGGAGAAGGTGCAGCTCCAAGGAGGCAAATCATTTCCATATTTTCTGGGATTGCCCTAAATTAAGTTTATATGGAAAGGTATTCATAGAACATTAGTTAAAGTACTTAAGACCCAGATACCTTTGAACTTTGAGACGCTCTATTTGGGGCATGTATTGTTTCTTGAACAGAAGAAGGATATAAAGTTGCTGCAGGCCCTTTTAGCGGCAAGTAAGAAATCAATCACTAGAAAGTGGCTAAATCCAATACCACCTACATTAGAAGATTGGCACGAAATTATCTTGGAAATATTCAAAATGGAAAAGATGACTGATTCTCCGAGAATTCAAAAGGAAAAATTTTATCAAATTTGGAATAAATGGATTGAATATGTAACCCCAAAGCGAGCAGACTTTAGATGACTCTCCTAATGATTTATACTGCTCTTCTCATCAACACAGTAATATTGCTAATGTAAGCACCCCTGGTCTAAATGTTTACTGTTTTTGTTTTATTTTCCTTTTTTTGGAAAATGCAGAGTAAAGGAAAAGATTTGGGAAAGGGATAAAAAATGATAAAATTAAGTAAATAAGTACATAGGGATTGGATAATTATGTTTGGGGGTAGGAGCAAACATGAACAAGTTAGGATATAAACACCTACAATGGTAGTTACATAGGCTTACATACAATATTTTGGACCAGAAAGAAATGGTCCAGAAGAGATATATGGAAATTATTATTAATCCACTATTATTACTATTTTTCTTAACAACTAATATCATTACTTAGCCTAATAGAGTAGAATTTCAACTGCACATAATTATCTATTTAAGTGTCTAATTTCTTTTTATATCATCTTAATGTGTATTTAGGAAGGTATAAATAATTATAGTTTTATACATATATAAAAAAAATGGAAAAGTTTATACATGTGAAAAAAGTTCATGATACTTGTGAATTCCTTATCCAAATAAAAATAAAAAAATTAAAAAAAGAAAATGGACACTAATGGTTGAAGGCCAGTAATGAGAGTAAACTCTCTCTGTCATAGGTAGTGGTTGATGCATTTTACACCCCAAACCAGACTCAAGATGTCTCTGTCAATCTGTGTGCAATTTTTCTCTGCAGCAGTAAGGGAACGTGATGTGAAAGCTATGAGGTGAACACTGCTGTGCCATCATCCAGTGCCTTTCTTAAGTCACTTGCAGTTGATTCTATTGCAGGGGATGTGGCAGGACAATGGTATATGGATTTCCAATCAAGTTGTAGTGTCTCAACCAATCACAGCCTCACAATGCTGGTGGTCCTGCTGTTACCACACACAAGCCCAATGTGGCTTGTTCATTGTTGCATTTCGCTGTTACGAATATTATTTCCACAAAAGTTATCTTTTCTCCAGTATAAGTTCTTCATTGGATATCTACAGGCTTCAGTTCAATATCTTTGAAATGCCATTCAAACTCATTTTGCGGAATGACTGAAACAGCATAGCCAGTGTCCAATTCAATTTTAATTAATTTACCATTCACTTCTGGTGTAAGCCATGTTGATTGTCTCTTCTTAGTTTTCACATTGTAAATCTGAAGGCCACACATCCCGTTTCACTCTATCATTATCAGATTTTTCATCAACAACATGCAGATTGGTTCTCTTTTTGAAACTGCAACTTGAATTTTTAACTTTTTCTCTTCCATGTGCAGTCTATTTATTTTTGTCTGCCCAACAAGCTCTTTGTATGTGTTCTGTTTTGTTTCATCCTCTGCAAGTGTTGCTTTTAAACCTACATAGGTCTGGTGTATGTGAGCTCCTGCCACACTGTAAAATAATTTGTTCGGCAGCCAATTTTCTGTTTAGACATTGCTATTTTGTTCACACTCACTTTCATTCCTGACTACAACTCTCTTGCATCTCTGTCTGCTGTTTCCATTGATACAGCGATTTCAATGCTCTTTTACATAAATGTGAATTGTGCATCAGTTAGGAGCCATTTTCGAATGCTTTCTTATAAGATCCAACAAACTAAGCGATCTCTCAGTGCATCATTAATCCCATCACTGAACTGACAATGCTCAGATAATTTCTTCAATTCAGCCATGTAAACTGGAATAGACTCCCCTTCCTTTTGATTCCGCTTATGAAACCAAAAATATTCTGCAATCAACAACGGTTTCAGTTCTAAACGTTCCAGCATTACTTTCACATTATGAACAAAGCTCACTTCAGCTGGTTTAGTTGAAGCAGTTAAATTTCAAAGCAAGCTGTATGTTTTTCCACTTATTACACTCAGCAACACTGGCACTCATTTCTCATCAGCTATTTGATTTGCTTCAAAATACTGTTCAATTTGTTCAGTATACATGGTCCAAAAATACTGTGTTTTATTTTAACCAATTAGATACTTTTAAAACTGCATAGGAAGTGCACCAGACAACTTGTGCACAGCAACCTCCAATAAGAAAGTATGATAATTACTGGGTAATCTTCACTGAGTGTCAATGGCTAATGGCTAAATATTAGTCATAATTCTAGAACCAGGTGTCTGGTCTGTTTCAAAATATGTATGAGGATTTTTAAAATCTCTGACTGAATGAATTGAGAGGTTCTTAATTTAATATTGCATCTGAAATATGACATTTCGAGCAATACAGCACATGTTCACTTTTGCACTGTAATACCAGCGCAAATCTTTTAGGTTAAGTTTCAGGAAAGGGCCTCATTCCACTGAGGAGTTGTGCACCCATTCAGTCCAGCTGAAAGATTATGAACCTGCAACTGCAACAGATGTTCCTGTTTCATTCTTTTTTCTAATAATTGAATGAATAGATAAAATGATTTAATATTGTGGATCATATATGACTTGGAAGATAATGCTGAAATGTTTAACAAATCATCAAAATTCTTTCATCCTACCAACAAGTAGCAATACTATCGCAAGATGACATCAGGAAGCGCTGCTTCAACAAATATGCAATGCAAAAAGCAAGGAAACTTTGTTTTATATCTGTGTATTCTTTGGCTTTGTTAGATGTCAGTTAACAGCAGGGAATCAAATGGAAAAGTTTCAAATCACAAGTATGTTGTGTTATTGTTGGGTATGTGGCCTGGTCACACAACAATGCTATTAATAAAAACGCAGGAGACAGGAGCTAAGGTTCATGGTTCTTTACTGGCAGAAACCCAACTCGGCACACATGTACAGATCAATACATGCCTAATAGCGCATGTTCAATATGCACCGAATAGCGCATTCAATGATGTGTTACTAAAACACTTCGGATCTGGGGGTACATGTCAACAGATCTCTGAAAGTTGCCTCACAGGTAGATAGGGTAGTTAAGAAAGCTTATGGGGTATTAGCTTTCATAAGCCAAGGGATAGAGTTTAAGAGTTGCGATGTAGTGATGCAGCTCTATAAAACTCTGGTTAGGCCACACTTGGAGTACTGTGTCCAGTTCTGGTCGCCTCACTATAGGAAGGATGTGGAAGCATTGGAAAGGGTACAGATGAGATTTACCAGGATGCTGCCTGGTTTAAAGAGTATGCATTATGATCAGAGATTAAGGGAGTTAGGGCTTTACTCTTTGGAGAGAAGGAGGATGAGAGGAGACATGATAGAGGTATACAAGATATTAAGAGATATAGATAGAGTGGACAGCCAGCGCCTCTTCCCCAGGGCACCACTGCTCAATACAAGAGGACATGGCTTTAAGGTGAGGGGTGGGAAGTTCAAGGGGGATATTAGAGGAAGGTTTTTTACTTAGAGAGTGGTTGGTGCGTGAAATGCACTGCCTGAGTCAGTGGTGGAGGCAGATACACTAGTGAAGTTTAAGAGACTACTAGACAGGTATATGGAGGAATTTAAGGTGGAGGGTTATATGGGAGACAGGGTTTAAGGGTCGACACAACATTGTGGGCCAAAGGGCCTGTACTGTGCTGTACTATTCTATGTTCTATGTTCTAAAACATAAAGTAGTCCCTTATTATACTCGCAAACAACAGGAATTCTGCAGATGCTGGAAATTCAAGCAACACACGTAAAAGTTGCTGGTGAACGCAGCAGGCCAGGCAGCATCTCTAGGAAGAGGTGCAGTCGACGTTTCAGGCCGAGACCCTTTGTCCTGACCTGACCTCGCCTGAAACGTCGACTGCACCTCTTCCTAGAGATGCTGCCTGGCCTGCTGCATTCACCAGCAACTTTTATGTGTGTTCCCTTATTATACTGTAGGCTCTACGGTACACTCCTCCCCTTTTATTTTAATAGTGTATCAACTGCTTTTTTTTAACTGGGGCACTATGCTAAACAAATATGTTTACCCTTAACATACAAACGCCTGTCATTTGTTTACTTAGTAACTTAATAATATCAAATTATTACAAAGTAACATAATAATATCAAATTATAACATGCTTTTTTTTTACTTTTGGTCCAAGACCCATTTATAGGTCAAGTGTCTGGGGGGGGGGTCTCCTCTGCCTCTCCGTGTAACGTCTGAGTTGAAATATTTGCTTCGGGGAATGAGTCTCCACAGGTACCTCAGGTGGGTCCTCAGCACTGATGACAGGCTCATCTGTGGAGGAGGCTGATGTGGTCACAGCAGGAGTGTTTGCTTCTATGTCCGGGGAGTCCAGGCAAGGTGTTGTCGTGTTTTTCACCTGAGCATCCAGGACTTGGTCCACATGACCTGCTTCTATGGCATGAGAGTCCGGGCAAGATGTTGTTGTGTTTTTCACCTGAGCATCCAGGATTTGATGTACATGACGTCTCCATACGTTCTCTCCCACCTGTACTCTATACATCAGTGGCCCATCTGTGGCAGAAATTATACCCAGCTGCCACTTTTCAGTCCGGTAATCACGTGCAAGAACTGACTGTCCCACACTGAAGCTCCGTGTTGACTTAGCATTCAAGTGTTTGAACTGTCTGTTCTCCACATCACGCCATACATCTGGTTTGAGAAGATCCATGCGGGATCTCAGGTTCCCATTCAGAAACATCATCGCTGGAGTCTGATTAGTGGTTGCATGTACTGCATTACGATAGGCAATATGGAAGTTGTCTATCTTGTATTGTAGTAGTCGATTTTTACTGTCCCTTGCCTTGAGGGCTTTCTTGAATGTTTGTACAAATCTTTCTGCCAAGCTACTTGTGGATGGGTGGTAAGGGGCCGATGTAAAGAGCTTGATTCCATTGTTCTTCACAAAATTTTGGAATTCTTCAGAGACAAATTGTCATCCATTGTCTGTGCAGATTTGTTCTGGTATACAGTCCTCAGCACTGTAATGGTCTTTTCCGATGTGGTTGTCTTCATTTTGATTACCTCTGGCCATTTGGAATGTGCATCAATGGTGATTAAAAAGATAGAGTCCATGAATGGTCCAGGAAAGTCGATGTGCACTTGTTGCCATGGTGATGAGGGCCACTCCCACAGATGGAGAGGGGCTTGTGGTGGTGTGTTCTGGATCTTTTGACATCCAGAGCAGTTCTTGGTCACATCCTCAATCTGTTTATCGATTCCTGGCCACCACACAGAGGCACGGGCAAGACCTTTCATCTTCACAGTACCCAGATGCCCCTCGTGCAGTTCCCCCAGCACTCTGGTGCGTAGCTTGGGAGGAATCACAACTTGTGAACCACACATTAGTGTTCCCTGACACACTGACAACTGCTCCTTCCTCGCTGAGAAGGCTGAAAACAGTGTGTTACCCCGTCCTGGCCACCCCTTTACCGTGAGGTCATACACTTTTTACAACATAGGGTTATTGCGTGTTTCTCTTTCAATGAGGCTGTTTGTCACTGGTAATTGTTCAACTATTGTTGTGTGAAAGACCTCTGCTGATCCATTTGTGTAGTTATCTCGGAAGTCGGCAGTGGTAAATGTAACAAACCATCTGTATTGCCATGTTGCTTGGTCCCCTTGTGTTCAATGTCATATATGTGACCTCCTAAGAATAAACACCATCGCTGCAGCCTTTGTGCTGTCATCAATGGAATGCTTTTTCTTGGATTGAAGATTGACACTAGAGGCTGATGATTAGTCAACAGGGTAAATTTTTGGCCATACTGGTAGTGACTGAATTTCTTGACTCCCTACACAAGGCTTAGAGCCTCTTTGTCAATCTGTGTGTACTTGCGTTCAGCTGAAGTTAGCGTTCTTGAGGCAAAGGCTATTGGTCTTTCTGAGCCATCTGGAAACTTGTGCGATAACACAGCTCCTATCCCACGGGGCAAGGCATCACAAGCTAGTCACATTGGTAAGGAGGGGTCAAAGTGTGTGAGAACCCCTTCCAAAGTTATGAGTCTTATAGTTTCTTGAAATGCTTTCTCACAGCTCTCAGTCCACTTCCATTGTGTCCCTGTCTGGAATAGCGCATTTAGTGGGTGTACAACTGTGGATAGGTTAGGCAAGAACTTGTGGTAATAGTTCACCAGTCCAAGATATGCTCTCAGCTGAGACACATTTTCAGGTGGTGGTGCCTTAAGCACAGCTTCTATCTTGTCTTGAGACATGTGTAAGCCATCCTTGTTGATCACATGCCCACAGTATGAAATTTCCTCTTTGAAAAACTCACATTTCTGTCGATTAGCTCTGAGCCCATATTCTGGTAACCTGGTGAGCATTTGTTCAAGGTTAGAAAGATGTTCGTCGTCATCTTTGCCGGCGACAATGATGTCATCCAGGTAACACTGAGTCCCTGGAATCCCCTGCAGGACCTGGTCCATTGCCCTTTGCCAGGTTGCAGGAGCTGATGCTATCCCAAACACCAACCTGGTGAACTGGTAAAGTCCTTTGTGTGTATTTATTGTCAGGTATTTCTTGGATGCTTCATCGATTTCCATTTGGAGATAAGCCTGGGTCAAACTGATTCTTGTGAAATGTTTCCCTCCTGACAGGGAAGCAAAGATGTCCTCAATATGAGGGAGCGGATACTGTACTGTGCAGAGAACCAGGTTAACAGTCACTTTTAAATCACCACATATGCACACCTTGCTTGGTTTTCCTGGTTTTGTGCTGGAGGTTTTCATCATCACTGGAACAATAGGCGTGGCCCATTTACTCCAATCCACCTTTGACAGGACCCGAGTCTGCTCCAGATATTTCAGCTCTGCCTCCACTATAGGACGGATTGCATATGGCACTGGTCTGTCTTTGTGAAATTTTGGACATGCATTTTCCTCGATCTCAATCCTTGCCTTCATGCTCTGAAGTGTTCCTATAGCTTTCATGAACACTTCCTCAGAGTCAGCAAGTATTTGTGACAGTCTCTCAGATGTAGTCTGACTGCACTCCTTTGCTGACACATTTAGTGCCTTGATGGTGTGCCAATCCAACTGGATTTTCCTGAGCCATTCACGACCCAGCAACGGTGGTCCTCCATTTTTCAGTTCATAGAGGTTCAGTTGCTGTGTTTTATCTCCGTAGGTCACTGTCACTTTAATTTTGCCTTCGGGATGCACTTTCTGTCCTGTGTAAGTCTTTAGTAGAAGTTTAGTTCGTTTCAGAGGTATGTGCAAAAGCAGTCGTTTGTAGTCGTGTACAGAGATTACTGTTAAAGCTGAGCCTGTGTCCAACTCCATTTTCAGTCTCACACCCGCCACTTGTGGAGTGATCCATATTACTCTTCGATCATCTGTCTCTTTCACACTGTGAAGTTGCCAACAGGACAATTCATTTTCAAGGGAGTTGTTTTCATCAGAACTGCTTTCATTAGAACTGCCTTCTTTCATTTTGTGTACCTTGTTGTATTTTCCTTTCTGGGGTTTGTTGTTTCTCTGTATTTTGCCCTGTTTCTACTGTTGACTAGCTTTGCATACTCTGCCAATGTGGCCCTGTTTGCCAGTTTCTGCATTCTTTGTCTTTAAACCAACAGTCATCCGGGTCATGTGACCTTTTCCCACAATGGTAACATTTCTTTCCTTCATTTCTGTTCAGTGACATTTTATTTGTGGCATTTTCCAGAGATTTTTGTTCCATCTTGGAAGCACCCGTGCCACTGCTTCCGTTGATATTGCAATGTTTAGCGCTTTCTCTTTCACACAGAAGCTTCTTCTGTGTAGTTTCACAGTGCATGCCACACACTAATCTGTCCCTCAATGCGTCTGATAGACCAGCTCCAAATTGAAAATGTTCTGATAATTTGCGCAATTCAGTACAATATTCAGAAATGCTTTCATTTTTGCTCTAATTCCGATTGTAAAATTTAAATCTTTCAGCAATGACCAGTGGTTTGGGGTTTAAATGCTGTTGGAGAGTGTCTACTATCTGCTTGAATGTTTTGTCAGCTGGCTTTTCAGGGGTTAACAAGCTCCATAGCAGGCCATATGTTTTTGCTCCCATAATACTGAGTAAGATGCTGGCTTTCTTTTCATCCTTAACACCGTTAACCTCACAATATAACTCCATGTTTTCAATGTAAGTTACCCAGTCTTCAATGCCACTAGCAAATGCTGTAATGGTTCCAATCATCGCCATCTTTGTTATGTTAATTAAGTCCTGTTCTCCCCTTATTTTCCTTTTTGACTCACGTGTCCTTTTTACTAGCACCACGAGCGCAGTCTGTCTGGTTGTGTGTGTGTGGCTCCTTTTTATTTCCCTTCTGGGGCAGGCAGACCATCAGCCCCTGGGGGTCAGCGCCGGCTGTGGTCTTGGCTGGACGTGCTGCGGCTCTGACTGTGTCTCTTGGTCTCCCGACGGCCCCGACCCCGGCTGTTCTCCCGCTTCCTTTCAGAATCGTGGCCTCGCTCTACCTCCTTCTCCCGTTCCTTGGCTCATTCCTTGCATTCTTCTTCCGAGTGTTTAAAACACGGCATTCTGATACAATGTAGGTTCATTAATCTCGTCACCAATTTGTTGTGCATGTGGCCTGGTTACACAACAAAGCTATTAATAAAAACGCTAGAGACGGGAGCTAAGGTTCATGGTTCTTTACTGGCAGAAACTGAACTCGGCACACACGTACAGATCAATACGCGCCTAATAGCGCATGCTCAATATGCACCTAACAGCGCATTCAACAACGTGTTACTAAAACATAAAGTAGTCCCTTATTATACTGTTGGCTATACGGTACAGTTATAATATTATTCAACTTCTTCAAAAGTTTATTTACTGGTAATCACTCAAGATCCTTTATCCTCCAAACAGTTCTATATATTTAGCAGCGCAACTGGAACTTGAAGATATGCATGAACAAAACAGAAATGTACAGCAGGTGCTATGCAAAATATACACAATTTAGCGTTCACATCTGGTGAACTAGATAGTCTGGGTTCATTTCATTTCAACATTTCAGAGTACCACTATTAACAGTTAGGTTGAAATATGTACTTGAAGCAGCAGATGGGAATTTGAATTTTGAGTCTAATATCTTATCTGCAGGTGATCAGTTTTGACAAAGCAATACTTCCATAGTGAAACACTGCATTAGACAGAATCATGTGATGTAAAGTCCTGACAGACATACTGCACCTCAGAGATAACAGTACAAGCAGGTAATCCAAACCGATTCTTAGTAAACTCGAGAATAAGCCTTGACTTGGAGCTACCTACTTTAAATGAATGTCTTCTTAAAGCTAAATGAGGGAAAGGAATCTCGTCTGGTGAGTCAATTTGCTCCTCATTTACAAAACTCCTGATCGCAACAAGTTATATTATTCTAATTACATTGTGCCCCTATAACTTGATAGATCATAATACCTTTTCTTTCTAAATGGCAATAACTCACTGCAGGTTTTGCAGAAGTTGAAAAAAATTAAAATTAAAATCATCATTTGAAAGAGTCAAGACAGTTCCCTAGATAAAAAAACGGATAAACTACTTGACAATCACTGTTTCAAACCGTTTTCAACATCTTTTTCAGGCAATTCAATTCAGCCAAATGGTTCTCCCACACAATTAGTAATAATAACTAGTTACTCACTTACTGCCCATTATGCCGTTGACATTTAGGGCAGTAATGAAGGTCATCCATCTCAGGACTTCCTTCATCATGTCAGCAGCTTCCTTGCGGTTTTTACTACTGTCAGCCATGCAAGACACGGGTGGAGACTCAGGAATACTATCACACTCAGATGCAGAAGAATTCTTCATCGCTGTTTCTGTAACGGTTTTGCTTTACCAGGCAGTGTTGTTAGCCCTGAGATGTGTTATGTTACTTCTGTTTAAACGTACCATGCGTTAACAGTAAAGAATCATATTCTGGAAGAATAGAACTTCTATTTACAGTGATAAACAAACATGTCTTAACCCAGCCACGTGCTGGAACATTCTGGCAATCTTGCGCATGCTCAGTGCTCTGTCCAATCATGTACTGGTACATCATTGGACGTGATATCACCGCATCTTCCTTTCCTTAAAAAGAAAAACAATTAACAACATTAATCAAAGCAAATACATAATTCAACAAGTCTCTATCAGTCTCTCTGTGGGTTTACGAACATGAGTAGACCTTCTAAGTGGTACACACAGATCTTGTGTTTCCTTATTATTATTTACATGTTTTGTCTCGTCTGCATCAGTTAACTGAATCTCTGAAGTTGGCTCTTTCTTGAGGTCTTTGCGATTTCTTCTTACCGCTGCTCCCTCTTCTGTTTGGACCATGTATGATCTGGATTGTTCTTCAAATACTGTAGCTTTCTGCGTCCATGTGTTCATTTTGTCTTGTATCCTCACTTCATCTCCCTGATGCAGTTCAGGGAATGAACGAGAACGTCTATCAAAGTATATTTTCTGCTTTGCTTTGTGTTCGTCTTTCCACCTTTTCACTTGTTCACCTTCCTCTGTTCTCAGAAGGCTCTCATCCATTGGCAGATTAGATCTCAAATGTCATCCCATCAAGAGCTGAGCAGGCGAAAATCCACATTCAAGTAGAGTACTGCAGTGGGCTAACAAGGCTTTATAAAAATTACTTCCACTATCTTTTGCTTTGTGCATCAGTTTCTTGACAATTCCTACCAATTTCTCAACTATCATCCATTTGATTGAGGGAAAAATGGACTAGATGTTGTATGAACAAAGCCCCATTCACGAGCAAAATGTTTAATGCATTCACTACTGACTTGTGGACCATTGTCTGTGAAAACTTCATCAGGTACACCATGTCTTAAAAAGACTGATTTCATGCATATAATTACATTTTCTGTTGTCGTTCTGCCCAGACAACACACTTCAGGATATAATGAGTACTAATCTGTTATTAATAGATAGTCTTTGTCATTAGTTATAAAAAGATCAACACCTACCTTCTGATAAGGTCTCTGAGGATTCAGGTGTGCATGCAGTGGCTCCTTAGGGTTGCTAGTTTGGTATTTAAGGCATATTTGACAAGAAGACACCAATCCTGCAATCTCTTGATTCATCCTGGGACAAAACATCACTTCCCGCACCCTTCTCTTACACTTTTCAATGCCTAGGTGGCCTTCATGAATTTTATCAAGCATTTCTTTATCGAGACTTTTAGGTATAACAATTCTACTACCTTTGTACAATATCCCATCCTCAACAGACAGTTCTGATCTGTGGTTCCAATAATCTTGTACTACTGAGGTACAGTCATGTCTGTTATCTGGCCATCCATCCAACACCACTTGTATTACCTGACTGAGAATTTTGTCCTCTGTCTCAAGACGCAGCAGTTCCAACTTTTTGGGAGCAACAGGTACAGCTTCTATGACCATATCAATAAATACCTGAATACCAGTAACGTTATTGTGACTGTCTTTTGTTGTTGGATCCACAGCTCTGGAAAGTGTGTCAGCCGTGTACATGAATTTTCCAGGTTTGCATGACACATTCAACGCATATCTTTGCAATTTGATCATCATTCGCTGAATTCG
The DNA here is from genome assembly GCF_963921235.1 of Mobula hypostoma. Taxonomy (NCBI): domain Eukaryota; kingdom Metazoa; phylum Chordata; class Chondrichthyes; order Myliobatiformes; family Myliobatidae; genus Mobula; species Mobula hypostoma. Next base: position 88,686,757 of record NC_086106.1, read on the forward strand.
CAAAGGACAGTCGCTTAAAGGTTTGTTAAACAATGCAATCAACGGCTTATGGTCGGTTTCAACATCAATAGATTGTCCCGACACAAACTGATGAAATCTCTCACAAGCGAACATAGTGCTGAGCAATTCTTTTTCAATTTGGGTGTACCTTATTTCTGGATCAGATAATGAACAAGATGCATATGCCATTGGTAGCCATTCCTGATCATGTTTTTGGAGTAATACTGCCCCTAAGCCTGCTTGAGATGCATCACGTGAGATTTTGATGGGTCTCTCAGCATCATAAAACTTCAACACAGGTTCTTTTGTGAGTACTTTCTTGAGATTTAGCCATGCCTTTTCCTGTCCATGGTTCCAGTTCCATTCATTTCTCTTTTCTGTTAGCTGCCTCAATGGAGCGAGCTGTTCCGAGAGATTGGATATAATTTTTCCCATATAGTTAACCATTCCCATAAACCTCTGAACATCCTTTTTACATGCGGTCTTGGCATGTTCTCAATAGCAGAAACCTTCAATGGATCAGGACACACACCCTCTTTGCTGATGATATCACCCACAAATGTAAGTTCAGTCACTCCTAGCTGACATTTGTCTTTATTCAATTTCAGGTTAGCCTTGCATGTTGCTTCAAAGACTTGTCTGAGTCTGGCGTCATGCTCCTGTTTAGTCGATCCCCAAATAATAATATCATCCGTGGATGTATCTACGCCCTCAATGTTCTCATATAACATGTGAATGGTTTTATGGTACACTTCAGGAGCTGATGCAATTCCAAAAGGGAGACTAAGAAAGCAGTATCTGGCAAAAGGAGTGTTAAAGGTACACAATTTTGAACTCGGTTCATCTAGTTTGAGTTGCCAGAATCCGGAGGATGCATCTAATTTACTAAAGTACTTTGCAATAGCAAACTGTGACATAATTTCTTCACGAGTAGGCAATTTGAAATGCTCTCTTTTAATGGCCCGATTCAAGTCTCTTGGATCTAAACAAATCCTCAGTTTTCCATTTTTCTCATCAACAATGACAAGCAAATTGACCCATTCAGTTGGTTCATCAATTTTTTTATGACTCCTAGCCTTTCCATTATATCTAGCTCTGTTTTCAGTTGATGACGTAATGCAAAAGGTACTTTTCTGCATGGATGTATTACGGGTTGCACTGTATTGTCAATTTTAATCTAGTGCTCTCCTGGAAGACATCCAAGCCCTTTAAACGAGTCTTCATACTCTTTCATCAAGTCACTGTATTCTGACTCTGTGTCGCTATCCAGGACTAAAATTCTTTTCACCAAATTAAGTCTTTCACAGGCAGGTAAACCCAGAATTGACTGTACATTTTTTGGCACGACCACAAATGAAAGCGTATGCACAATATTTTTGTGTGATACCTTTGCCACGTATGTTCCTTTAACTGGAATGTCTGCACCTGAACACCCAGTCACTATTATATTTGTCTGATGTAACTTTGGGCTTGGCTTTAAAGTATTAAACTCAGATTCTGCAAGAACATTTACTTGCACTCCAGTATCAAGTTTAAACAGAATATTGTCTTGATTCACTTGCAATGGAATAGTCCAGTCATTCTTACTTTGTTTCTTTTCACAAAGCACATCTATATAAAATTCCTCACGTTCATCTTCAAGCACAGCATTTACTTGTTTCATTTTACTTTCCTTCTTTCTACTTTTACAACAGCATGAAAAATGATTAATCTTACTGCAGCCATTGCAAATTTTGCCAAATGTGGGACACTGATTTGGACGATGTTCCCGCGCACAGCGATCGCATGACTTTTTTCTTTCCAATGCCGTCTTGCTCTCTGTCGGTTTCGTCGATGTATTATTATATTTCTTGATGTATTCAAGCTTTTTTACAGCATTTACATTGCAGTTTTCGACAAAGCGCTCTTCAGCCTGCCACGTCAGTCTCAGAAGCTTTGCAAAGTGCCAAAGCTTTTTTGAAAATTTAAATCTTGCTCTCTCAACAGCCTTTCTCTCAGAGCATTTTCTCGAATGCCACAAACAAGTCTATCTTTAATGAGAAAGTCCATGAGCAATCCAAACTTGCATGTTCTATTAAACACTTTCTTAACTCAGTAACATACTGATCAATTGTTTCAGCGGCTCTCTGCGCACATGTGAAGAATTTATATCGCTCATATGTTAAATTACGTTGAGGTATACAAAATACTTCAAATCTGTCCATTAACGACTTTAAATTGAAATTATCTCCATATTCAAAGACAAAATTATTATATACCTCTACTGCGTCATTCCCGATTACATGGAGCAAAAGCGCAGGTTTGGTTTTTTCCAATTTTTCTTCATAATCGATCGCTGTTAAGTACAGTTCAATCTTTTGCTTGAATATCCTCCAATTCTCAGCTACATTGCCAATCAGTTGAAGTTTTTGTGGGGGTTGTAAACCTTCCGTTTTACCATTTACAGTTCGAACTTTTATCGATTATCTTCGATTCTCCATTCTCCCGTATTATTCTTCCAGAACCACTTCTGACACCATGTTATGTTACTTCTGTTTAAACATACCATGGGTTAACAGTAAAGAATCATATTCTGGAAGAATTAGAGAACTTTAATTTACAGTAATAAACAAACATACCTTAACCCAGCCACGTGCTGAAACATTCTGGCAATCCTGCGCATGCTCAGTGCTTTGTCCAATCATGTACTGGCACATCATTGCACGTGATATCACCACAAGATGAACCTCAAATCTGGAGGACCAGTGGACCACTTTTAGTCTGGAGGACCAGTGGACCACTTGGGTGACCCTACCAAGAGTCAAAGCATAAAGCTCTGACTCCAGCCAATATAGCTCTCCAGGACACTGAGGCAGGCACGCAAGCCTCCAAACTACGGCACGATTGTGGTCCTCTTGGAGGAAATGACTAGTTAATCGCAAAGCTAATTGTAGATGCCATCAAGCCACTTTAGTTAAGACTTCATAGGCAGTGTTGTAAGAGAATTAGATTTTATGTATATTTCAATTGTAAACATATTAGTAGGAATAAAGTAACCAAGATAGAGTTAGGGCATGCAGTTCTCCAGTCTTCAAATCAAGCTGAACCCCATGGATCTTCTCTTTTCTGCACTTCTCCTGGGAGTCTATTGCCACATCACCAAACTGTACTCTCGCCCCCTACATCCGGGGTCTCTTCCTCCAATGGACCAATGCTTTGCACTCATGTACACCACCAGTCTCTCTTCTTCTTATTAACTATATTCTTTAGGTCCCACAATACTGACCGGTGCCTGATATATTTCAGTGGCCCAATTTTTAGCATAATGCAATAACCAAAAGGGCTGTAATTTCTGTATTGATAACCCACTGGTATACAGCATCCAAAAAGTGCATGTAAATTATGTGTACCATTGATGGTTGGTCTTCGGGAAGTCCAGCCTCTCTGTAAACTAACCTGCTTCTTCTGAAGCTATGGTCTAACAGCTGATTAATGTGGGGCAAAACTGAGTTCCACTGTTGATTTTCATTATAACTGATGTCACGGTAGGTTGTTATTTGCGCCAGGCTCAGTTACAAGTACATTAGTGACATCAGTGTCATTTGAGTCTTCCATTCATTCAGACTGCGATGGACCATCTGGGCTGCTCCACTCCAAGGAAAAAAAAAAGAACACAGTCTATCCAGTCTTCTCCCATAATTGAAACACTCCATCCCAGCTAACAACCTGGTGAATCTCCTCAGAACTATCTTCAACCCAATCACATTCTTCCTGTACAGCAGCAACCAGAACTGCACACAGAACTTCAGCTGCAGCCTAAACAATCTTTTAAAAAATTATACCACTTTCTGTTCTTGTCCCAAACCCCAGCAATGAATGCAAACAACCCATATCCTTATCCATTTGTGCAGCTTTCTTCAAGGAAGATTTATGCCTCTATCCCCCAACATTACCTAGAGTCCTACATTCATTGTGTATATCCTAGCCTTACTAGTCCTTCTAAGTGACACCACACACATTTTTCAGGATTAAATTATATCTTCCAGTTCTCTGCTGATCTCATCAACTCATCAATATTGTCCTATAACTCAAGACTACTGTCCTCATTATAAATAAAACCTCCAATTTTTGTCTCATTTCCATACTTTCTCATCATACTTCATCCTTTCACATCCAAATTGTTAAGGTACAAACAGTAACATTCGCAGCACTAATCCCTACTGTACACCATTGGTTACTGGCTTTCTATCTTCACTGACTGCCTTCTATTAACCTGCCAGTTCTGGATCCAGTTTGCCACAAGCACTAACCTATCCATGTGGGACCTTATCAAAGGCTTTACTGAAGTCTATGTAGACTACATCAGTCAGACTATGCTGAATATCAGCCATGCTGTCCTTAACATCATACCATTGTCCATGCAATGGAAAATGTGCTAAGAGGCAGGAAATGGGAAGTGAACCCCGCCTCCAATAAGAGCTTTATTGATATGCATGTGCCTGTATAACATGCTACTTACTAACCTACCCTCCAAAAATGGCCAAAATTAAATTCCTGCACAGACCCCCTACTTAAGATAGCAAAACAATGTTGGGGATGAATATCACCAAGAGTAATCAAATTTGAGATTCTGAGCAGAGATGGAACTCCAGCTGACTCCCTTGTAGTTGTCATAAATTTCATGATCAACTGTGCTCTTATAAAATTAGCATTCACAGTTTAGTGTATGAGAAAAGTGAACTCGTACACCTGAATCGTCTTCTGCTTCACATTGCATAACAAAGGTATAAAGATCAATGTTAAGACTGTATATGCAGAAAGCACAATGTGGCAATCCAAAGAGCAATTTCTCTCTTCCTCCTCTCTACATACCAGGTCAATCTATAAGTCACTTCTGTCTCTGTGCTGGTTTTGAATATAGGAAGAGGTGTGTATTCCCATGCACTAACAGGTGAATTTCCTACTAACTTTCACAGGCAGAGAAAGCAGGAAAGGAGTCACGGCTTGACCAGCAGACTAAGTGTTCTGACCTATAATTACAAAATTACTGATCACTGTGCACTAATAGTAACATCTTGCCAGTAGTCCAATTAATCTGTAGTGAAGCTTCATTTGGTGCTGCTTAAATCCTATTCTAAAGGGTTAATTTTAAACTTCTGCCTGATGGAAGAGGCACAGGCAAAGTGAAATGCAATAAAATTTACTTAGTTAGCATGATTAAATAAAAAAAAGCTAAGGATAAAATCAAACATAAATAAAGTGTATAAAATAGCACAAAGACAGGATAGAAAGTATCTAAGAGAAACAAAACTGATTAAAAAAATTCATAAGCAGGAAAAAATGGAGTGCAAGATAAGGCTGGACAAAAATATAATAATAATTAGTAAGAATATTAATAGATATTTAAAGAAAAAAACTAGCAAAGTTCATGTTGATCCTATAGGAAGTGAGATCCCATCAGAAAAGAGACTGGTGAATTAATAATAGAAACAAGCAGATGGCAGATGAAATAACCAAGTATGTTGAATCAGCCTTCACTTCAGAAAGATATAAATCACATCCCAGAAATAACTGTAAACTAGGAATTGGAAAGGAGGGAACAATTCAGGAAAATTACAATCAGTAGGGAGATGTTATTGAGAAAATTGTTGGAGCTGTGGCTGACAAGTTCCAGGTCCTAATAGACATCATCTTCCAGTCTTATAAGAAGTGAGATATGTGGAGCAGTGATTTTACTTCATCAAAATTCCCTTTTATTTGGGAAGGTTCCATCAGACTGGAAAATAGCGCCACTACCTTTTTTCACCTGGCTCAATTTATTCTCACTTTCAACAACTGCTTCAATTCACTTACTCCAGATCAAAGGTATTTCAATGGGAATCCATATAGTCCATACTATGCCACTCTTTTTATACAACTTAGAAAACAATCCTTGTTTCAGTCCAAGATGGTGCTGGCGATATATAGCAATATTTTGTGTGCAAATTGCAAAACTACTGGCTATTCTACTGAATATGCATCTTCTGGACCATTATCATTGCAATCTGCAGCCTGCAATTTCACTTTTGGAGGTGTGCTTTTGAACCCTTTTGGAGGTGTGCTTTTGAACCATCTGGTGTTTTTGCAAGTGTCCTGAAAGAACTGGACTTTCAAGAATGAAGGTACAGCCATCACCGTAGCAGCTATTGTTGGGGCAGACTTCGAGCTGGATTGAAAACATTTTTGAATACATATCCTCGATGGTGGGGTGCCTAGTGCCAATGATGAAGCTGGCTGAGTTTAAACCTTGTGCATTTGTGCCTCCATACCAGAAGGTGATGCAACCAGTCAGAATGTTCTTCATGGTACAACCACCTCAAAGTCTGGGTGGGGAGGGACCAAATCACATTTGAGACACAGTCTCGGCGTCCATTGGTCCTGCCACCAATGAACACTGTGACAGCCTCTCAGACACTTTTCAAGTGTATTACTTAAGGAGGAAACATGAGTGGCTTTGATGCATTAAAAGAAAACAGACTGAACTAATGATACAATAAACAGAGCAAGACATGTTCCAATTGTATTTACTGTATATAATGTCAGAGTTATAGACATAAACAATATGAATTGAGGCCCTTCAACCCAACGAGTCTGCATCAACCATCATTACCCATTTCACATTAATCCCACATTATCCCTTTTAGATTCTGTCCACATTCTCTTTAACTCCACCCAGATTCTATGGTTTACCTACACACTAGAAGTCAATTGACCTACTGTGCTGCACATCCTTGGGATGTGGTAGTAAACCAGAGCTCCCAGAGGAAAACCACATGGTCAAGGTGAGAATATACATACTCCACTCAGACCGTACCCTGAGATCAGATTTGAACCAGGTTACTAGCAGCTCTACCAGCTGCACCACTGTGGTGCCCTGTAATGCAGGAAATATACTTATTTGTAAAAATTCAAGCCCACTTCAACTCTTTATCCAGTGTATTAATGATTATATCAGTGCTACTTTCCACAAAGCTCAAAATATACATGCTTTTTCCTGTAAGAGCTGCATTATATTTCCCCATTTTCTCTAGTTCCTACATTTTTGTTCTAATGTTGCCGTGATCCATACCAATGCTCTCAAAATGTCTTTCTTTATCCTTAGCTACAGCTTGATCTTCACCAAATTGGCAGTGTTTTCTGCCATGTCTATATTTTTTGACTCTCCATGTGCTCCCACCTCCCCTCAGCTCACTCAGAACTAGCATAGGGTTCCCTTTAAGCTTAAACAACAGGAATTCTGCAGATGCTGGAAATTCAAGCAACACACATCAAAGTTGCTGGTGAACGCAGCAGGCCCTTTAAGCTTACTGTCCACCAAACCAGATCCTGCAAGATGCCACATTCAATCACAACTTCATTCAGCACTTCAAAGGCCAATTCTTAAAAAATTCACACAAAAAATGCTGGTGAACGCAGCAGGTCAGGCAGCATCTATAGGAAGAGATACAGTCGGCATTTTGGGCCGAGACCCTTTGTCAGGACTAACTGAAAGAACTGACTATCTCCACACAGTACCTGTGGAGAAAGAAACAACCTAGGCATAATATTACTAAATAGAAAAGAATGATTGATATTTCCACGCAAAATACTATGCATATATCTTTACATATGTATTTTATCTAATGAAGCAATATAGAACTGAAACATTAACATAATTTTGCACTGATGTTATTTGCTGAATAGTTGCATCATTTTCTGATTTAACTTGAAATTTAAAACGTACGTAATTAAAATACATCGCTTTTGTATTGTGTAGACCTGGTGCAGTTAAAGTTAAACACGATCAGCATCTGATCTGAGTGCCAATACAAATATTGCTCTTCAATCCGAAAACATATTACGCAGCAGCACCGAGCAATCTGGAAAATTGACAGACTCCGGACGAATCAGCAGTCCAGTTACGGCGGTAGTCCCACCCTAATAAAAAACGTACGGTACCTACCCACCACACCATCCTCTCCCTCACTCTCACCAAACATGGTGGCGTAGGGTCAGCGTTTTAAAATCGGAGTCTCATCGATTTGTACTCACAATCTCTTAACGAATTAAGCTGTTTTAATTTATTATAAGTTATATTATAAGGAAACTAGAAATATGCCTAATATCAAGATTTTCAGCGGTAGTTCTCACCAGGATTTATCACAGAAGATTGCCGATCGGTTGGGGCTCGAGCTTGGGAAAGTAGTCACGAAAAAATTCAGTAATCAAGAGACATGGTGAGTACAATGAGGGAAGAGGTTGCGGTTGCTGGCAGCATGGGTGTTATGATTTTACAGCCGACATAAAAGACCTGTTTATTTCCAGTGCGTGACTGTGGAGAAGTCGTTTGTTAAAGTTGCTGTGGCCTTGTGGTCAAAGCGCGGGCACGCTGTTGCTCGCAAAGTAGGTCGGGATTTGGTGTTTTTTCCCCTCGCTTGGCCCTAGTTCTGAGTTGGAGATCTGTCGTTTTCGACTACAACTTCCAGTAGGCCTCGACCGGCGGTAAAACCACGTTGCAACTGGCTGGTGGGTGAAAGAAAACGCGAGAAGCCAGAAAGAGCTCTTACTATTTTTAAAAAAAAATTTCTCTGCGTAATCATACATTTCACTTTCCTGGCGCTGCCTTTGTATTAATTGTAACTTAGTGCAGACTTTCTACCTCTTGAAGTTGTAACCTCGGTTTTACTGTTGTAAATCGTGCAACCTTAGCAACGTCAGATAATCGGTTATTGCGGTGATTGTACCCATTAAGTTAATAGCACAATGCTTAATTGAAGTCCAAGATTCAATTATGCCATTAAGCAGGCATATTATTGAGAGTTGTGTTGTTTTAGCACAATGCTGGTGTTTTCAACTCCTGAGACTGATTTCAAGCCCCTTTTCAAAGCGACGCGAGCAACTGCAGATGCTGATTTCTGGCGTAAAAGTAAGATACTGGAAACACTGAAGTCAAAGGGATGGAAGAGATTTTGGGGCAAGACTGCATGAGAAATGAAAGTTCAGGGAAGATGGCGATAGTGCAAAGTGATAAGGGGGGGGTGAGACAGGCTGATAGATGATGGGAGGAAACAAAAAAGGTAGGGGAGAAGTGGAGACAGAAACCAAGTATAATATTGGGTAGTAGAACCATGCGGGTACCGGAGGGGGAATGAAAAGGTGAACAAGGGAGAGAATCTGAATCAGGCTTAATATCACAGATATATGCTGTGAAGTCTGCTTTGCAGCAGTAATACATAAAGAACTATAAGCTAGAATAAGGAATGTATTTTTTAAAATTAATGCAAAAAGCACAAAATAGCAAGGTAGTGTTCATGGGCTGATTCATTGTCTGGTTAGAAATCTGATATCGAAGGGGGCGAAGTTGTTTCTAAAATATTGAGTGTGTGTCTTCAGTCTCCTGAACCTCTGCTTTGATTGTAGTAATAAGAAGAGCATGTCCGAGTGATGGGGTTCCTTAATGATGGATGCCGCCTTTTTGAGACATCACCTTTTGAAAATGTCTTCAATACTATAGAGGCTAGTGCTCATGATGTTGTTGGCTGAGTAGCAACCCTCTGCAGCTTTTTCAGATCCTGTGCCATACCAGGCCCTCCATACCAGATGATTATGTAGCCAGTTAGAATGCTCCTGCAAATATGTACATCTGCAGAAATTTGCTAGTCTTTGGTGTCATACTGTACCTCGTCTCCTCAACTCCAAATGAAATTATAGCCACAGTCATGCCTTCTTCATAATTGCTTCAGTATGCTGGGTTCAGGTGAGATGTTCAAGGCTGTTGACACCCAGGAACTTGAAACTGCTCACTCTTTCTCCTGCTGATCCTTCGTTGAGGACAGGTGTGTTCCTTCAGTAGGTTCAATTTAATGTCAGAGAAAGGTATACAATACATATCCTGAAATTCTTTTTCTTAGCAAGCATCCACAAAAACAGAGGAGTGCCCCCAAAGAATGAATGACAGAACCCGGAAGCCCCTCCAGCTTCCCCCTCCCACGCATAAGCAGCAGCAAAGTGACAAACCCTCCCACCCAGCAAAAAAGCATCTGCACCCTCCACCGAGCACTTGAGTGTGCAGCAAAGCATCAATAAAGACACAGACTTGCAGTACCCCAAAGACTACTCATTCACCTGGTAATTCGATATACCACAGTCTCTCCCTCTCCCCCTCTAATAAGGGGGAAAAAGAGGTGTCCCTGTTTCACAGCCACAGGGGAGACAGAACAAAACAATTCGCCGATTTATGATGTTAAAAGACTGTTGTGTCGCTATTTCCAAACTCTATGCCCAAAGTTCTTGGGTCTTTGGGCACACAGCCAGCTCACTGCTTACGATCTTCCATCTCCCACAACACACCAGCTTCCTGCGGCAGCCCTGACCTGGAATCCGCCCGCCTCCAGAGCAGTGAAAATCCGGCACACAAAGGCCTGCTAGCCTTCTAGGTCACGTCGTTGGCATATCGAAAAACGGTCAGTTGCGAGGCCCTGAGAGCAGGTCCCATTCCTGCAAAGAACCAAAGTCAGCGTCTTCAAGGTCAGGCCAGAGTCTTCAAAAGAACTCTGAAAAGGAAAAAAGAGAGATATTAAAAATAGAAATAGAGCCGTTTCTGAAGATGCAAGCGAAGGAGTCACTATTAAGCGCTACCATCTGAAGCTCCACCCTCAACTTCCCCTTCCTAATGTCCACAGTCAATTCCTTGGACTTAACTGATGTGTGTTGGATTCTGGTTCTTAACTCTAAGGTTCTTTTATAAGTCTGGAATGAGGCATAAACTTTGCTTCATCATTTTATTAAGAGTTGAGTGACTACTGAAAGAGGAGAGAGAAACTAAAGATGGTTCTAATGTAAAACAGCTACTTTTATACCCGTATACACAATCCATTCAAATTCATCGATAACAATAACCCAGTTAAAAAGCACTTAGTTAATACTGAAGTAAAAATTAACTAATGAGAAAATACTCATTCACTTAATGAAAGGACAAAGAAGCTTCCAGAATTATACTTTGTATAGTCATTAAGTGTTATACTTATGGCCATTTAAAATACAAGCAGATAATTGTTAAACTGCAAAGGAAATGACAAACAGTCAGATCCAACAGGAGTGTAAGGTGGTTGTAATGCTACTCGACCAGTTGATCTATCTCACTCCTATAAATCTCCTCGTTGCCAGCTGAGATCCTGCTAACAACAGTTGTGGGTGATGTTTGAGTTGTACTAGCCATGCATTCATGGATATAGAGAGAGCAGAGCAGTGGGCCAGGCACACAGTGAGGTGCACCGGTGTTGATTGTCAGCAAGATGATATTACCAATCTGCGCTGACTGTGGTCTCAATGAAGAGGTCAGGGATCCACTTGCAGAGGTACAGAGGCCTGGGTTTTGAAGCTTATTGATTAAGGATGATGCTGTTGAATGCTTAGCTGTAATCAATAAACAGCAGCCTTAAATAGGTATTGCAGTTGTCCAGATGTCCAAGACTGAGTGGGGACCCAGTGAGATTGCATCTGCTGTAAATCTATTGTGGCAATAGGCAAATTGTAGCAGGTTATGACCAGCCTCTCAAAGCATATCATCACAGTAGATGTGAGTGTAACTGGGTGATAGCTGTTAAGGCAGCTCTTGGCACTGGTATGATTGATGCCCTTTTGAAGCAGGTGGGAACCTCCAGCTGCAGCAGTAAGCGATTGAAGATGTCCTTGAACTGTCCTGCCGGTTGATTGGCACAGGTTTTCAGTGCCCTAGCAGTTACATCCTCATGAAAGATGTTCTGACGTTGGCCCTTGAGACAGAGATCACTGGGTCGCTAGAAGCTGCAGGGATTCACACAGGTGTAGTTTTTTTAAAACATTTCTTTATTGCTTTCACAGAGTGAAAAGAAAACACATAGGTTTGAAAGTACAGCAAAGTTAAAAGGAAGAAACAAAATATATAAATCAAAAGAAAAAAAACACACAAAAAAGCAAACACCCCACTATTTAAAAAAAAGCAGTCAATTCAGTTCATTACTTTTATCATCCTGAATATTGTTCTCCAGAAACTTGTGGAAAATGTCCCAAGTTTCCAGAAATTTGCCAAGTTTTTCTTTTGATATAGCTTATCTTCTCTAGAGCAAGATAAGAAGTCATTCCTTTCAGCCATTGTAAGGTTGTTGGTTTCTTCCATGAATAGGCTATGCAGCGTTTGGCTTCCAAAAATCAAATATTAAGCAGAGACCTTACATTTTTGGAGGTTACAAAGGCCTTTGGATAAATATTCAGAATACATAATTTAGGATCAAGGGGTACCTTTTTTTCCAATAATCTGACTGATCAAATCCAGCACCTTCTTCCAGAAACAGATTATCTGAGGGCACTCCCACATGCAATGGAACAGACCCCTTTTGGTGGTTACGTTTAATGCATGCGTCTGGAATGTTGGGGTTAAAGTGATGCAACTTGACTGGAAATTTACTGTTTGGTTATCCATTTGTATTGTAATTTAGAATGAGTGTTCACTGATAGGGTTTGAACTAAGGAACAAGCTTCTGACCACTCTTTTTCTGACATACTCATGCAGATCAGTTCTCCATGCTTGTAGTATGTTGTTTGATGACTCTTTTCATTTACTTGCAAACAAATTGTGTAATACAGACACATGTCCCCTAGCTTCAGATAATTTCAGAGTGATATCTTCCAGGGTAGATAAGGAAGGAGCTTCAAACTGTAACCTTGCCTGGACATAATAAAACTTTGCAACTGAAGATATTTAAAAAAAAGTGTTTTGTTGGAATTCCATATTGTGGCCTTGAGTTCTTCAAATGACATAAATGTATTGCCATTATAAAGATCAGACACCTTAGCTGTGCCTCAGGTCAACCAAGTTTTAAAACCAGGGTCTGCTGTGCCGGGCCAGAAGTTATCATCACCAAAGATGGGAGTAAACTGGGATAACTGTGATGTCTCTCCCAAATACGCAAGAGCATCATGCCAAACCCTTACTACATTTTTTAAGAAAGGGTTTTTTGTTAGTTTGACCAGTTTTTTTCTTATCTGCTGAATACCTGTATAGTTCTAGAGGGATATTGATCGACTGGGATTCCATTGAGACCCAAGTAGACGAGTGATCCTTAACAAAGTAAAACATTCCTGCTCTTATTTGGGCCACCCAGAAATACCATATAAGATTTGGTAGCTGTAAGCCGCTTCTATCATACGGCAAATATAACAGGGAAAGCCTGAGTCTTGGATGTCTTATTATTCCAGATAAAATTAGAAAAAATTTCTTTAATAAATATAAGAAAGCTGATGGAGGAGAAAGTGGGATAGATTGGAAAAGGTACAAGAACTTTGTTCTAAAAATTGACATTTTTAGAATGTTTATGCATCCAATCAAAGATATGGGCAATTTCGTCCATCAGTTTACAAGATGAATAACTGAGTCTGTGAGAGGGTTATAATTAGTTGGGATAATTTTTATCAATAGTAGGAGTAATTTTAACACCCAAATAAGTAAATCCCTGTTCTGACACCATAAACAGAGTTTGAAGTGGGGGATGGAATCTCCTATCTTTATCCATGAATAATATTGCAGATTTGTTGTTTATTTTATAGCCTGCAAAAGTACCAAAAGTACTTACCAGGTCAATTAAGGCAGGTAATGTTTGTTTCAAGTTGGAGCAAAACAAAATTACGTCATCCGCGTACAGGGCTATGCAATGTTTTATATCTCCTATAGTTATTCCTGATATGTTAGCCTGTTTTTGAATTGCCATAGCAAGTGGCTCAATGGCCAGGATAAACAGGAGGGGAGATGGAGAACAGCCCTGTCTTGTTCCCCGTTGGAGTTTAAAGGGTGCCGGAAAAAGCCCATTAGTTAAAATTTCAGCCTGTGGGTTAGAATAAAGAAGTTGTATTCACCTTAGAAATTTCCCCCCATACCAAATCTTTCTAAAACTTTAAATAGATATTGCCATTCCACTCTGTCGAAGGCTTTCTCGGCTTCCAGTGACAGAATAGCGCTATCAGGGCTTCCAGATTTTTCATAAAGTATATTAAGCACTCTCTGAATGTTGTGGAAGCCTTGCCTTCCCTTAATAAATCCATTTTGGTCAGGGTGGACCATTTTTGGCAAGAGTGGCTCCAGCTTCCTAGCTAATACCTTACAGAGAATTTTAAGATCATTGTTCGGAAGTGTGATTGGCCTATAAGATCCACATAGAGACGGTGGTTTTCCAGGTTTTAACAGTAGTGTAATTGCTGCCATATTAAGAGAGGAGGGAAGGGATCCAGTATCGAATGAATCCTGATACATATCAAGCAGAGGTGGTATTAATTTAGTCTTAAAGATTTTATTTATTGCAATCAGAATTCCATTGGGCCCAGGAGTTTTCCCTCCTTTCATGTTAGTTATAGCTTCAGACAATTCTTTAGCCTCTAAGTTAAACTCCAGTGAGGTCAAGGACGTTTCATCCAGGGGTGTAAATTCTAACAAGTCGAGAAATTCCTTTTGTATTTGTGGAGCTGAATCTGAATATTCTGAGTTATACAGATTTTGGTAAAATCTCAAAAAGAGATTGTTTATTTTGGGTCAGTAGTTGTCACCCCCTCATCTGATTGTATGGAGTTTATTGCCCCTTCTGTTTGTATCTGTTTCATGCTCCAGGCCAAGAGTTTACTAGCCTTTTCACCCTGCTCAAGATAGGATTGCTTCAGTCTCATCAAACTTTTTGTTGCCTTATTAATAGACAATACATTATACTTGGCTCACAGTTTGAGTTCTATAGATAGCTGCTGAGAGGGATTTTGAAATATTTCAGATTCAGTCTCTTACTCTTTTTCAAACTGTTCTATTTCCAATCTAAAGGATTTATGTTTAAAACTGGTAAAGCTAATTATCTGACCCCTTAGAAAGGCTTCCCACATTATAGCAGATGTCTGGTCCATATTTTCAAAATAGTAATCTATCTGTTCTCCAATAAACTCTGTAAATTCTGGATCCCTCATCCAAGTCGTTTGAAGCCTCCATCTTGAATAATGTAAAGTGTTAGGCAGGTTCAAAATAAATGAAACTGGGGGGTGATCTGAAATTCGTCATTCCCTCCTACAATTTAAAGTGGTTCATAGGGCTTATATGACCAAGGATAAATTATCTCGTTTTTATAGGGATATATCTCCCTACTGTGATAGGTGTAACAATGGAGAAGTTTCACTTATTCATATGTTTTGGATGTGCCCAAGTCTTGAAGTATTCCAAACTTTTTCTGTACTCTTTAAAGTAAATTTTAAGCCTAATCCTTTGACTGCCCTATTTGGTATTGTTGGAAGGAAAGATATCATTCTGAAGACATCTGATCTGCCCATTCTGGCTTTTACCTCTCTTATGGCTAGAAGGGCGCTTTTGTTTAAATGGAAGGATGTTGTTCCGCCTAATCATCCTCAGTGGTCACAGGATGTTATGGCATGCCTAAATTTAGAAAAGAATCATGTTCAATTTCTGAATCTAACTAAGATTTTCAAAATTTGTGGGGGCCATTTTTAAATTATTTTCATAATTTTTGACTTGTTAAAGTACAGAAGTTGGTTAATAGTATATTTTATTATCTGATAATTTTTTTTTCCCCAAACATCTTCGACTTTGGTAGTGGGTGTAGATCTTTTTTTTAATAAAATTGTTTATATTCTAATATATGAATTAATCTAATCCATATGAATATAGAGTAAGGAGTTCATTAATGTTATTCAATATACTGTATTTGGTAGTATCATATTCGGTCTTTTGCTTTATAATATGTATTCTCTTGAACTCTGTATTCTTCTATATAGAAATCAATAAAAATATTGAAAAAGAAAGAAGCCATCTTGAGTAATGTAAAGCGTTAGGCAGGTTCAAAATAAATGAAACTGGGGCGTGATCTGAAATTATTATGCTATCGTACCAGCAGCTTATAATTGTGGATATTAAAGCAGCTGAAACTAAGTAGTAATCAATTTTGGAAAAGGTCTGGCAAGTGCTAGAATAGCAGGATAAAATTAGTTTATCCGGGTACTTCCTTCTCCACACATTAACTAAATTAAAGTCTTTAGCACATTGCAATAACTCTTTTCTTGTCTGATGGTGAGGGGTATCTATCCCATTAGATCTGTCTAGTTCAGATTGAAGTGCACAATTAAAATCACCACCTACAATAAGGCCCAGCAGAGCAGCTAATGATAAAAACAAGTGTCTGAAAAACACTGGATTGTCATCATTTGTCCCATACACATTGACCAAATTAAACCTGATTGAGAAAATTTTGCACTGAATAATAAGGTATCTGCCAGATTGGTCTTCAGTAACATTAACAAGGTGGAAAGACACCAACTTATGTATAAGGGTAATTACCCACCCCCATGAGTGTGAGCTGAAAGAGGCTGAAAAAACCTGTCCCGGCCATCTCCTCCTTACTCTTAACTACAGGTGTCCCCCGCTTTTCGAACGTTCGCTTTACGAAACCTCACTGTTACGAAAGACCTACATTAGTACCCTGTTTTCACTTTCAGAAGGTGCTTTCACTGTTTCGAAGAAAGGCAGCGCGCACCCCGAGCAGCTGCTGTGCCCCGGATTGGGAACGGCATTGCTTAAACACGT
The DNA here is from genome assembly GCF_963921235.1 of Mobula hypostoma. Taxonomy (NCBI): domain Eukaryota; kingdom Metazoa; phylum Chordata; class Chondrichthyes; order Myliobatiformes; family Myliobatidae; genus Mobula; species Mobula hypostoma. The sequence goes on from NC_086106.1 coordinate 88,703,354, forward strand.
TGCAGTGAGCAGCCGTTAGCAAGATGAGTTCTAAGGTGTCAGAAAAGCCTGAAAGAGTAAGGGTGTTACACTTAGTGTAAAACTAGACATAATTAAGCGTTTCGATCGTGGTGAACGAACAAGGACAAAGTGTGTTTGGCTTGTGGAAGTTGACGAAGATGATGTTGAAGAGGTTTCGGCATCCCATGACCAAGAACTGATAGATGAAGAGCTGACACAATTGGAAGAGGAAAGGATAACAATCGAAACCGAATGCAGAAAATGAAGCAACTGCGTGAGATTTTCGCTGCAATAATAAAGTACAACTTTAATTTTGAAAGGGTACGTAGGTTTAGGGGATATTTGCAGGATGGTTTGAGTGCTTACAAACAACTGTATGATAAGAAAAGTACGCGAGGCTCAGCAGTCAAGCAAGCCTTCCACATCAGCCACAGCAGACGACGAACCTCGACCTTCGACATCGAGGCGGGCAGTCATAGGAGAAGATGAGCTGCCTACCCTGATCGACGATGAGATGACACCCCTGTGTCCCACCACCCCAACATCCGGGCCCAATGCAGCAGTAGCCAGGAGGCACACAGCACATCTTTAAGAAAAAAGCTGAAATAAACATGCTAATTAATTAGGTGCTGCCTAGCGCGTAATTGTCAGCCCAGATCAGAGGCGATGCAATTGGCAATCGCCTCTGATCTGCGCTGACATTTACGTGCCGGGCAGCACCTAATTAATTAGCATGTTTATTTCGGCTTTTTTCTTAACGATGTGCTGTGTGCCTCCCGGCTACCGCTGCATTTTTTGCGGCAATGTATCGGGTTGGTGGCCTGGAGGGTGGAGGCCACTGCACCACCCAGCCTGCGACAACTCAGTCTAACACACCATTATCAGTGTGCTCGGCGCTGTTTTCCCAATTCCGGTAAGTGATACTACACTGTACATACATTATTTCTACTTTATATAGGCTGTGTATTTTTACGTTATTTGGTAGATTTGGCAGGTTCATAGTTTAAAGGTTACTGGAGAGCGCATTTATGCCAACAGTGCTTGCGTGAGATTTTCTTCCCAGAGTGCTTGCATGAGATTTTCGCTATGGAGATCTGTGCAGGCAATCGTTGTAGAGAAGTATTTCTAATTTATATAGGCTGTGTATTTATCATATCATTCCTGCTTTTACTATATGTTACTGTTATTTTAGGTTTTATGTGTTATTTGGCATGATTTGGTAGGTTATTTTTGGGTCTGCGAACACTCACAAAATTTTCCCATATAAATGGTAATTGCTTCTTCGCTTTACGACGTTTCGGCTTACAAACCGTTTCATAGCAACGCTCTACCTTCGGATGGTGGGGGAAACCTGTATATCCTCGGGGGTTAAATGGGTTTCCTGCAGAAAAGCTATTTTGGCTTTTAACTGTCTTTTCGTATTCATGACTTGCTTTAACTTCACAAGGTGCTGAGGAAGAGGATTTCTTGGAATGTATGCGGGATGGTTTTTTGAACCAACATGTCGAGGAACCAACCAGAGAGCAGGCTATTCTGGACTGGGTTTTGAGCAATGAGGAAGGGTTAATTAGCGATCTTGTCGTGAGAGGCCCCTTGGGTAAGAGTGACCATAATATGGTGGAATTCTTCATTAATATGGAGAGTGACATAGTTAATTCAGAAACAAAGGTTCTGAACTTAAAGAAGGGGAACTTTGAAGGTATGAGACGTGAATTAGCTAAGATAGACTGGCAAATGACACTTAAAGGATTGACGGTGGATATGCAATGGCAAGCATTTATAGGTTGCATGGATGAACTACAACAATTGTTCATCCCAGTTTGGCGAAAGAATAAATCAAGGAAGGTAGTGCACCCGTGGCTGACGAGAAATTAGGGATAGTATCAATTCCAAAGAAGTAGCATACAAATTAGCCAGAGAAAGTGGCTCACCTGAGGACTGGGAGGAATTCAGAGTTCAGCAGAGGAGGACAAAGGGCTTAATTAGGAAGGGGAAAAAAGATTATGAGAAAAAACTGGCAGAGAACATAAAAACGGACTGTAAAAGCTTTTATAGATATGTAAAAAGGAAAAGACTGGTGAAGACAAATGTAGGTCCCCTGCAGACAGAAACAGGTGAATTGATTATGGGGAGCAAGGACATGGCAGACCAATTGAATAATTACTTTGGTTCTGTCTTCACTAAGGAGGACATAAATAATCTTCCAGAAATAGTAAGGGACAGAGGGTCCAGTGAGATGGAGGAACTGAGTGAAATACATGTTAGTAGGGAAGTGGTGTTAGGTAAATTGAAGGGATTGAAGGCAGATAAATCCCCAGGGCCAGATGGTCTGCATCCTAGAGTGCTTAAGGAAGTAGCCCAAGAAATAGTGGATGCATTAGTGATAATTTTTCAAAACTCGTTAGATTCTGGACTAGTTCCTGAGGATTGGAGGGTGGCTAATGTAACCCCAATTTTTAAAAAAGGAGGGAGAGAGAAACCGGGGAATTATAGACCGGTTAGCCTAACGTCGGTGGTGGGGAAACTGCTGGAGTCAGTTATCAAGGATGTGATAACAGCACATTTGGAAAGCGGAGAAATGATCGGACAAAGTCAGCATGGATTTGTGAAAGGAAAATCATGTCTGACGAATCTCATAGAATTTTTTGAGGATGTAACTAGTAGAGTGGATAGGGGAGAACCAGTGGATGTGGTATATTTGGATTTTCAAAAGGCTTTTGACAAGGTCCCACATAGGAGATTAGTGTGCAAACTTAAAGCACACAGTATTGGGGGTAAGGTGTGGGTGGAGAATTGGTTAGCAGACAGGAAGCAAAGAGTGGGAATAAACGGGACCTTTTCAGAATGGCAGGCGGTGACTAGTGGGGTACCGCAAGGCTCAGTGCTGGGACCCCAGTTGTTTACAATATATATTAATGACTTGGATGAGGGAATTAAATGCAGCATCTCCAAGTTTGCGGATGACACGAAGCTTGGCGGCAGTGTTAGCAGTGAGGAGGATGCTAAGAGGATGCAGGGTGACTTGGATAGGTTGGGTGAGTGGGCAGACTCATGGCAGATGCAATTTAATGTGGATAAATGTGAAGTTATCCACTTTGGTGGCAAAAATAGGAAAACAGATTATTATCTGAATGGTGGCCGATTAGGAAAAGGGGAGGTGCAACGAGACCTGGGTGTCATTATACACCAGTCATTGAAAGTGGGCATGCAGGTACAGCAGGCGGTGAAAAAGGCGAATGGTATGCTGGCATTTATTGCGAGAGGATTCGAGTACAGGAGCAGGGAGGTAATACTGCAGTTGTACAAGGCCTTGGTGAGACCACACCTGGAGTATTGTGTGCAGTTTTGGTCCCCTAATCTGAGGAAAGACATCTTTGCCATAGAGGGAGTACAAAGAAGGTTCACTAGATTGATTCCTGGGATGGCAGGACTTTCATATGAAGAAAGACTGGATGAACTGGGCTTGTACTCGTTGGAATTTAGAAGATTGAGGGGGGATCTGATTGAAACGTATAAGATCCTAAAGGGATTGGACAGGCTAGATGCAGGAAGATTGTTCCCGATGTTGGGGAAGTCCAGAACGAGGGGTCACAGTTTGAGGATAGAGGGGAAGCCTTTTAGGACCGAGATTAGGAAAAACTTCTTCACACAGTGAGTGGTGAATCTGTGGAATTCTCTGCCACAGCAAACTGTTGAGGCCAGTTCATTGGCTATGTTTAAGAGGGAGTTAGATATGGCCCTTGTGGCTACAGGGGTCAGGGGGTATGGAGGGAAGGCTGGGGCGGGGTTCTGAGTTGGATGATCAGCCATGATCATCATAAATGGCGGTGCAGGCTCGAAGGGCCGAATGGCCTACTCCTGCACCTATTTTCTATGTTTCTAAGTTTATTTAATCCTCTTGCATTTCAAGAGGTAAATTGAAGTTCGCAGGGCATAGGTTATTAGTTATAATTTCAATCAATGTTGAGCTGAATTGATCTAGAATGACTGCTAACTGAGATTACAACGTAACAAAAAAAGATGAGTAAAAACCAGTAAATAGTAACTGGAACATTGTAAACATAACTAAGTGTACTTCTGGAACTGTAATACACCCACCCACCCCATGATGAACACCTCCTGACGGCCCAGAAAGGGGGCCTAATTATGGAGCTTAACTGATCCTCCCGCTCCGTCGTCATGGTGAGAAACAGCATGGCCAACAGCCAGACCAGAGCCCCAACGTTGTCAGTAGTAGAGAATATTATAACCAAATTATACCAAGAGTCTTTATCAAATTTAACTTGATCCTACGACAGTGCCGCTGAAGATAATGAGAACCGATGCAAATTCGTTATCATAATGCAGTGGGTAACACCGCTAACGTTCATTAGCATTCATTTATGTCCCTTAGGCACTATGAACCTACCTATTCAAACAAAAGTCAAAAAAACTGCTGTACTGTCTTACTTGCCTGCAGCCTCTAAGTTGTAGTCCTTCAGTTCCTGCACAAATTTCTCCGCTGCCGGTGCACTATCAAAGGTGTGGCGTTTTCTTTTGTAGGTCGCCAGCAGTTTCGCAGAGTGAATTATCCTATACCGTAGGCCCGGGATGGAGAGAGAGGCTAACTTTCTTCCCTGGATCAAAAATTTTCCTTCGCCTGCAGAGTTCGGCAGAGATGTCAGGGAAAAACATGATTCTCTGATTGTCGAAAAGTACAGGTTCTTTCAGCCTGGTAGCCTTCATAACCCGGGTCTTGTCCGCGTAGTTTAGGAACTTGATTATCACTACCCTGGGTTGCTTAGCCCAGTGGTCCCCAACCACCAGGCCGTGAGCATGTGATACCGGGCCACGCGGAAACGATATGATTTGGCAATATGAAATGATATGAGTCAGCTGCACCTTTCCTCACTCCCTGTCACGCACTGTTGAACTTGAACACCACCCATCCCCTCCCCACACCCCCGTCGGCCAGTCCGCAAGAATATCATCAATATTAAACCGGTCCATGGTGCGCGAAAGGTTGGGGAGCCCTGGCTTGGCTGACTGTGCTTCAGTTTAGTTAACCCTGCCAATTCTGAGCGCACTCTCAATCAGGGGGCCCAGAGAAGTTTTCAGCACCAAGCACCTCGGGGATCCATTTTTCCAAAAAATAGACCATATCAGCCCCTTCCGCCATTTCCGGAAGACCCACAAGACGGAGGATAGAATGGCGGCTACGATTTTCCAAGTCGTCCAATTTTAAACACTAACGCCTCCATAGCTGCTATCATGATTGTATTCTGATTACACAGAGAGGCGATGTCATCTTGATTAGTGCTAATTCTACCTTTGTCTTCTGTAATGTGCACTGTGCCAGCTTGTACTCCTTGTATAGTGTTTAATAGCCCGTCAAATCTTGACACAAAGTCATCTTTCATTGATTGAATAGTGTTTAGGATTTGGTTTGGGTATTCTGCCATGTAAGCATCTCTTGCCTCTTCTTCACTAGCATTGTCGTTAGCTTGCACTGCATGGTTACAGGTGGGGTCTAACTTCGAAGACTTTTGCATCTGCTTTGTTGGTTTCGGTGGCATTTAGGCTATCACTGTTTCCAATCAGACAAACTACAGCTGTTCAGGTAATTCTAGGTTGTTTGGTTGTGTAATTTCAAAACTTTTCAGAGGATCTCTGACACACATCTGCTCAGCACTGCGCCATAACCGGAAGTCCTTTCAAAGTGTGCATAAAAGGAATTGAGCTCATCTGAGAGTGAAACATCACAAGCATTTATCATATTAGGTTTCGTCTTGTTAGAAATAATGGCCTGCAAACACTGCCAGAGCTGATGTTGCATCCAGTTCCATCTCCATATTCAATCAGAATTGCTTTTTCACCAACATATCCCTCCAGAGATAGTACCTGGACTTTTTGTTGAGTTCTGGATCGGCAGTATTGAATACCACACATCTTGCCCTCAACAGCCTGAATCTCCTGGTTCATTCACAATTTCTGGTTTGGGTATGTCTGGTATGTTCTTGATTGCACAGACCCATGCACACGGATCTTTGTGAAGCGACAACTGTGGCATTTTCATTCAGATTTAAAGATGAATCCCTGAATATCGTCCAGTCCACCGATTCAAAGCAGTCCTGCAAGTGCTCCTCCACTTCCGTTAACCATTTGTGGTGTTGTCCTCAGTTTCTGCCTGTACACTGGAAGAAGTACTTCCGGGTGATCAGACTTGCCAAAAGTACAGCCGTGGGATGACATGTTAAGCATTTTTGATGGTGTAACAATAGTCAAGTGTGCTGGTTCCACAAGTGATATGGTGATTGATCAGAGACTTTTTCAGGCTGGCTTGGTTGAGATCCCATGCGGTAATCAGGAAAGCATCAGGGTGTGCTGCTTGGTGACTGCTCACCACAATGTCCAGCTCCTCCAGTGTTTGTCTGAAGTTGGCCAGTGGTGGAATGTACACTGCAACCAGGATTATGGCGGAACATTCCGGCAGATAAAATGGACGACGCTTGACAGATGTTCCAGGCTGGGGGAGCAGGACTGTGATACAGCTGCCACATCTGTGCATCACAGTGAGGTTAATCTTGAAGCAGGCTGTGCCCCCTCTACCTTTAGGAGACAGCTGTCCCATCCATGTGGTTGATGATAAAGCCCTTGGGCTGCAGTACTGTATCTTGAATGCTGGTGGTGAATCACATCTCTGATGCAAAGTACACAACAGTCCCTGATGGTCCTCTGCTGCTGCAATTCGTTTTTATTTTCCAGAGACTACATTAGCAAGCAGGACGTTAAGAAGTTTGGGCCTCAGCCCTGTGTTAATCTTGCTTGCAGCCGAGCATGGAATAATATGTTGGCTTTGTTGTTGAGAGTAATTGCACATAAAAATGGCTATCTTCAATTGCATAGTGTCACACTGAGACTGCAGATCTATCTGGTGAGGATGAATTTTTCTTGTGATTTGAGGGAGTATAGCAAATGTTCACCCGATTGATTCTTAGAATGTGAGTTTGTCATAATAGTGATTAACCAAATAAGGCTAATTATCTTTTGATAAGTACGTGGGTCAATCTCAAAGTTCAAAGTAAATTTATGATTAAAGTACACATGTCACCATATAGATAGATACTTTATTGATCCCAAAGGAAATCACAATGTCACAGTAGCATTACAAGTGCACAATATAAATGTTAGAAGAGAAGCAGAAAGAATTAAAAAAATATTACCTCAGTTGTAACAGGAGGGGTCATCACTTCCCCAGCTATAGGTTGACTCATTATAGAGGGTGAGAAACATTATATGGAATTGCCTGGATTGTCTGTAGTGTCCTTTGTTTCTACCAAGGCACCAATGTGTCCAGTTTGACTCCTATAATAGAGCCAGCCTTTCTAATCAGTTTAGTGAGCCTGTTGGCATCCCCTGTGATACTAATGCCCCAGCAATCACTACATGGAAGATTGTACTGGTGACAACAAGGCTGGTAGAATATCTGAAGGAGAGGCCTGCAAACTCCAAAGGACCTCAATCTCCTCAGAAAGTAGAAGCAGCTCTGGCCCTCCTTGTACACGTCCACTGTGTTGGTGCCCCACTCAAGTCTGTCATCCAAGTACTTGCAGGTCCTCATCACATCCACGTCCTCACCATCAGTAGGAACAGGGAGTAATGCAGGCATTGTCTTCCTAAAGTCCATCACCATCTCCTTTGTCGTACTAATGTTGAGCTGCAGATGATTCAGCTTGTACCATTTGACAAAGTCTTCCAGCAGGGCCCTGTATTCATCCTCCTTTCCTTCCTTTATGCACACAACTATTGCTGCAGCAGAGAATTTCTGCAGATGACATGACTCAGTGTTGCATCTAAAGACTATAAACTAGTCCAAGATTCATTTTCTTGCAGTCATTGACAGTAAATAGAAAGAAACAAAAGAATCAATGAAAAACCACATACAACAGAGATAGACAAACAACCAATGTGCAAAAGACGACAAACTGCAAATACAAAAAGAAAAGAAGAAAATAATAAATAAATGAGAACTAAGTATCAAGAACAC